>NC_142942.1:18828163-18863163 GCF_046866305.1 Octopus bimaculoides | reverse complement strand
CATAGGCATTCCTCTAATTAATAACACTCCAGGCATGACCAACTCTTAGATTTTGACTTCTGATAGTCCTGGTTTTCTTCCCGAGTTTTGTCTCAACGAGGTTTTGCCCCACAAAAGTGACTTTTAGTTTGATTTTAGTGGATTTTCTCTTTTATCGACTATCGTTTACGTTCTTAGGATTTTCTATCTGTGTAGCTTGTAACAACAAAGCGCCCTTCCTATGCAGGATGCCGTGCTATGGGACAACTCTAGACCACGTGGTTGAGAATCAAGCTTCTTTACCACACAGCCACACCGACGCCCTATATTACTCTATAACGCCTTTATGCTTTTCAGCACAGTTTGAGAAAAAAGAGTTTGCTACAGTCTCTACAAGGTCGAACGACTGCCACGAAAAGAATCCCTCGTTGGTTGATCTTATTGATGCTGTTATTGTAAGCATTGTTGTTGTTTTTCTACTTGGTGATGATGATGGTGATGCATTAGGTTTATTGCTGTCGTGGTTGCTGCTGCTGCTGCTTCTGCTGCTGCTACTGCTGCTAATGTTGTTACTATTTCATAATTGTTTTCATATTTGCTACACTTGATATCAGTACTACTAAAGTTGTTATTTTTATTAGTATTTTAGATTTTAACCATGTGGTTCTTTTCAATGGTGGTGATGGCATTGATGGTTACTATTGACGTTCCTGTTAATGTCGGTGGTGGTGAGATTATGTTTCATGTATTTGTTGATTTATTTTTACGATTCCCGTTGTCTTTATAGTTGCATTTTAAAATTTTTTTATGATATCCTCCTTTCCTTCCAAATCCACAGGTACTTTCTTTTTTTCTTCTTATTTTTCTTTTTATCATTATTGTCTTTTCTGTTATCCTTATTAATGTTGCTCTTGCTGACATCAACATTCACGTTGTTGTTGTTGCTGTTGTTGTTGTTAGTACTGTTATATTATTGCTTGTCGTTGAGATCCAGATTTCCGGATTGATTACTATTATTAAATATTATTATTATTATTATTATTATTATTATTATTATTATTATTATTATTATTATTATTATTATTATTATTATTGTTGTTGTTGTTGTTAAGTTGGATTATTTTAATTCTCCTATTAATATCCCGCTTGTGTGGCTAAATCAACTGTCAGACAAAGACAGAATTATGAGAATGAGAGAGTGAGGGAGAGAAGGAGAGAGAGACAGAGAGAGAAGTAAAGGGAGAAGTCGGGTGTGAGAGTGGGAGGTTGATGAAGAGAGGGAAAGGAAGAGTAGGGGAGAAGGAGCAATCTATTGCCTTGAGGTGAGGAACACACTTCTTTATTTAATGACCTTCCATATAAAAGGAGGGACAGAGAGAGAGAGAGAGAGAGAGAGAGAGAGAGAGTAAGAGAGAGAGAAATAAAAAGAAAGAAAGGAAGAGAGATAGAAAGAAAGGAAGAAATTGAGAAGTGCTCAAGACCAAACGTTTGGTGCTGTCGTCAGGTTTTCGTGTCTTTTCCTGCCAGGCTTCTAATTCTAATATCCGATCTTGTAAAACTTGTGGAACATTTTCGGATGACGTGTCTCTTTATTCTTGGCACTCCTTTTTGTCTCCATCTCTACTTGTCACACCATCAATCCCCCTCTCTCCCTCATTCTTATTCACTCTTCCTATTATTTTTTGCTTTCCCTAAAATAACTCCAGCTTCTTTTGTTGTCTTTAACAGCAAACCAATATTAGTTCCAGCAAAAAAGGCATCACATACTGAAAATAGCTGCCTCTTTCTCTCATATTGATAATTAAACACGATGAGACAACACCGACACCTCCATCACCCAGCATCCACCGCTCGCAAAGTATAAAAGAAAATGCAAAAACTATTTAATAAATTGAAAATGTAAAAAGCAAATATAACAAGGATATTTTTTTTTAATATTTTAAGAAATAGCCAAATATTTTTTTTCCTATGAAAATACGAGATGAAGCGTTATTTAAAAAAATAAAATACAACTTTTTAAGAAATAATACTGTATGAAGAATAACTTGTATACATACATGCGTATACATATTTATATATATATATATATATATATATATATATATATACATGTATATACGTATAGGTGTATGTGTGCATATAAGCATATATATATATATATATATATATATATATATATATATATATATATATATATATATATATATATATATATATATATGTATATATATATTTCTGTGTGTATGTATGTAAGTATGTATGTATTAGAATTAAAACGTAAATATTATAAACGACCGAAACATAAATCTTTAGGCTTTTAAATCTTTAAAAATGACGGTGTGACAGAAAATAGATAAAAAAAATTATAAAAGATTTGATAGGAAAGTCTTGAAACAACGACAGAGTGACGGAAACTAAATGATCTGGAATATTCGCTTCTGTCAAATTCTAAACGCAAAGTAGAAATCCTTGAACGTTTATTCTCAGAATAAAAGATGGCAAGGTTAATAATAAAGTGAAAAATAAAGAGTGTTTGTTGCCGATGGCGATTTGAAGAAAGAAGAAAATCCAAACAAGCAAAATCAGGAAAGAAAAAACACAGAAGAACCGAACCTCGACAACACGCACAGGAATGCTGTTACACACACATACACACAGAAAAATGTTAACACATATATGGTCGTTTGTATATATATCTACATATATATATGTATATCTATGCATTTATATATGTATGTATATATATATGTATATATATGTATGTATATGTATATATGTATATATATATATACATATATACATGTATATATATATATATGTATGTATATATATATGTATATATATACATTTATATATACATACACACACATATATATACATAAATGTATACGTGGTTATACATACATATATTTACTTGTGATTATATATATATATATATATATATATATATATATATATATATATACATGTGTACATACATGCATTCTCGCATACATATATACACATATACACAAATCCAGTCGATAACACACACTCACACACGAAACAAAACCCAAAAAATAAATTTGGCGAAAAGTTTGGGAAATCATTCGGATTATTCTAAAAATAAATGAACTTGGTGTTTTTTCCTAATTTTTTAATATATATATATTTTTTTTTAGCGAAGAAACACTGAACATAAAAAAAACTATCCTTTGGTCTGTAGAAATCTTTTGAGACTAGAAAAATCGAAAATAAAAATAAAATTAAATAAATGGGAATATAAAAATTTAAAAAACAAAGAAAATTGATCTGCATTTCCAAGCAAGATGACAAACGAACATTAGCTAAATTGGTTGTTGTGTTGTTGTGGTTACTGTTGATGGCGGTGGCGGAGAATAGCCACCGGCTATACCTTTATCGAGCAGCCCATACGTTCAACCGTGACCATCTCGTTATTTTTTTTATTTATTTAATTATTTGCTTTCTGCAGTGAGCATAGGGCTTAATTATGCAAGGTGTTGATTTCGAAGACGGTGTGATGTATTTTGGGGGCGAGTTGTTCATTTTGTTTGTTATTGTTTTTGTTGTTGTTTTTGGTGGTGGCGGTGTTAGTGGTGGTAGCGGCAGCTGTGACGTCAGTGGCGGCGGCAGAGGCGGCAGCGGCGGCGTCGGTGGCGGCGGCAGCAGCGTCGGCGGTGGTGGTTGTTAAATCCAGGTGTCCTTCCAAAAAATGATGAATTGATTTCAAACTAGTTCTAAATGTTGTTTATTCTTAATAGACACCGATCTATTAACTGTGATGTTGCCTTTTTTTTATTTATATATATGTCGGTATTGTACTATTTAAAGAACTGGCTGATATCTCTAGCAAATAAATCGACTGCTTCGTACCTTTGTAAATGGCATAAATGTCTGCATTAAAGTTATTGCCATTTGAATTTGACAATTGGCAACGTCAGCAATATTATTTCGATTCTATGCACTTGTTCAAATTTCGCTGAAGTCGGCTCTACTTTCATCTTTTCGCAATAAATGAAATAAAGTTTAATAGAGAAAACATCCAGAAATATTTGTCTTGTGTTTATCATACAAATAATTTTATTTCGCTTGTAGGGAATGTTTATTAATAAATTTTCTTGATATATATATATATATATATATATGCAATTATATTAATTACCGTAATGCAATTATAATTTAACACTTACAGGTTGGGTAATTCGTTATGAGCACATCAATCAGCAGTGATCTTTTCTAATCACTAAGGTGTTATTATAAACGTGGTGTATCCTCCAAGTTCACTATTCTGTTACAGTAAATCCGGTTCCCGTCTCCACACTACGGCGTTAAGGTAAACGTTTATTACTTCTCATCATTATGATATTAAAGGAGACGGCGTCTCCTTCTAGTCGCTATGACGTTACGATGTCGTCTTACTTTCGTCAGTCCAGTGTTACGCTAAACGCAGTCTCCCTCTCGTCACAATGATATTAGAGTAAACGTGGTCTCCCTCGAGTCACTACAATGTTACAGTAGCCGTTAGTTTATCTATCATTACTTTAACGCTACAGACGGCTGACTGATAGAAATTTAGTGCCCCACACAAAATGTTTAGCGGTATGTCTTCCAGTTGTATGTCTTGAGTTGAAATTACACCGAGGTTCACTTTTCTTCCATCTTTTCGGGTTTGATAAAATATATACTCTCTGGTCTGAACACTGTGGTCGGTATAATTGACTGACCCCGTTCCCCTGAAAATTTTAAGCCTTGCGCCTATAGTAGAAAGGATTATTACATTAAACTTGGGTGCTTTTCTCTGTTTGCTATTCTGCGGTTTGAGGCAATATGCAATATCTGCCAACGTCCTTGTTTGGAAACAATTTCCTCATTCGTTTTCGTTTATCTACAGTAAAACATTTAAAAGTTGTTGGTGTGCGACTTCATTACAATGATAGAAATCCAAGTGCTGTGGTTTGAGGTGAATTGAAAATCGCTGTCCAGGAAATCTGCTAATATACTGATTTGAATTGCTAATCACATACTGATTACATAAATCAGGTAAATATCAAATTAATCGATTATATAGGCTCTAGGAAACGAAGGGCCCATTTCTGGTCGATTGTAGTAGAATGAATTCATAATATAAAGGACCCATAACTTAATTACTTTAAAATAATTTTCTCCGGCATTCTACCGATTCTATAAATATATCGAGGTAGATATAATGGACATAATTGATTAAATCTATAGTAGTCCTTAACAAATAAAAATTGCTAATCAAACTTTGAATGAAAAGAAAAACAAAACACATTTAAATTCCCACTGATGTAATGGGGTCAGATGATTTAAACGCTAGGCATAATGACTGGAAACCCGACTCCGTTCTGACAATTCATCTCCTCTCCAAGTACATATAACCGCAATCATTTTTTTAACCTGAGGGATATTTTCCTCCTAATTGATATTGTAGAATTTCAGAGGGACATTTTGGAATTCCCATCAGGAATTTTTTTCTCCATTCCGTAATTTTTTCTCTCGGTGTAAAACATGTAATAGTTTTGCCTGATATATTTTTCCTAATGTTCCTTTTGAAGATGTTAATATTAAATTAATATAAAAACATTAATGCCATGCAATAAACTCTGTTATATACAAGACTTTCGTTTTCTTATCGTATGTAGAGGGAAATTGAAATGATGAACCAGAAAAAAAAAAGAAGGTACAGAGGAAAAAAAGTGGGGTAAAGAAATAAGAAATAGTGGTCGAGACAAGTATTAAATAGTTATTTTTAACATCTGATGTGAGATTTAGTAATATAGATTTTATAATAGAGTCGGCCATTTAAATTATTCTGTTATCGGAATCATTCTGTCTCATTGAGCAAATATATTTAGATAAATCTAATATATTCTGTTTGCTAGATGGCGCTAGGTTATTTTACTTTTTATTACGTATAGACACTCTTCAATTTAATCTCGGCTTCTCTCATACAACATTCTTCTTTATGTTTCTTTCGTGTTTCTGTGTTGTAGTCACTCCATAATGCAGTTTTTCTAAGCCATTTCCCCCACGTGTAAACAGCGATTTATTGCTGTTTCAAATTGTATCTCCATTACTATTACTCTGAACTTCACAAACCTGATTTTACAATCTTGTGTCGTTTTATAGAGACGTAGTTCAGACTTTTGTGTGTTCGCCTGTGTGTATGTGTAAATGTGTGTGTTTCTGTGCGTGCTTGTGTGTGTGTGTGTGTGTGTGTGAGAGAGAGAGAGAGAGAGAGAGAGAGAGAGAGAGAGAGAGACAGAGACAGAGACGGAGGGAGAAAAAGAGAGCAATAATTGGAATACATATCGCGTTAATTTAGTGACAATATTTCTTCGTCCAAGCGTTTAGCAAAGAGACCAATGAAAAGAGAGAAATAGTGATAATGTATATAAATATGTAAAAATTGTTTAAACGAAATCACACGTGGAAAATAAATGTGTCGTTTGAAATAGATATATAGCCACCATACCCTCTCTCTCTCTCTCTCACGCGCACACACATACACGCACACACACACACACATTCACACACACACATACACACCACGTGTGCGCGCACACACACACACACACGTTGTGTGATAAACATTGGAAAAAAAAGCGGATAGTATATAGCTAGAGTGGATTCGTTTTTATTAAACAATATAACATTAGCTTTAGCTATGTTTCCATTACAGCAGAGCTTCACCGTTGTGCATTAAGAAAATGGTTTGTTTTAGAATATTTATATGTGTGCGTAACCATTTAAAAGATAAATAAAAAATGTGTGTAATATGCAGTAAAACCGACAAGAGAGGTAACTTCTGATTTTTATAAATTGGTACCTTCTTGTGTCTGTAGCTTATGCGTATACATTTAATTAGAGAGAAAAGGATGTAATTAAAGTGTAATGTAATTAATGTAGTGCAATTAAAGTGTAATTATATAATGAATATTACATGTTCTTAAGTGGATGAAGGTTTGCAAAAATTACAAAATGAAATCAAATTATTGGTAACAAAATAAGAAGGTTATAATAAATGTACAATGTAGCTAAGAAACAGTGAACTAAGTTATAACTACAGTAATATATGATAAAATGGTTATATGGCTGAAGGAAATTTATAGGTCAGGTGTTAGACAAAAACCACCCCTTTTTACAGGTAGTCAGCAATTTGAGTTCAGCATCAAACTGGCGCATTACTTCAGTGAATTGGGATGACTGAAACACAAAGCTGACCCCGGCGAAATTGGGTCTGAAAACATCGAGATCTAAGTACTCTTTGACTCAAGATATTTTGCAAGACTTTCTGCTATTCAAATATTACTATTTGTCACGGATGTGCAAAACATGCTAATTCACACGCTTCATCTCCATTTCCAGTTCCCCATGGCAACATGGCATAAGTCGTCAGCATACAATTTCATACACATTTCAATATGTGTTTTTTTTTGTGTTCTAATAAAACAATTTCAAATTAAATTGAAGGTTTACCCAGTACCATTGGTAGACTAAAACATGATTATTCTTTGACAAGAATAGCTTGGCAGTGACCTCGAAGCAGCGCTAGATTAAAAGTTATGCAAAATAAGCACCTGCTTACGGCATCGAGGGAAGGAGGGACACCACAGAAATAGTAACTGGTTTACGGCACAAAAAAAAAGTCATTTTAAGCTTGCTAAAATGACATTCGAGATGCCTTTATCTCTACTAATTTTAGATGAAGATGTGTTACCTAAGATTAATTTTGAGGATCTGATAAAAGACTTTGCAAATCAGAAAGTAAGAGGAATCTTTTCATATAAAGATAAAGTGGAAGGATACAAAAATAAACATTATTTTCCCTCTTACTCTTTTGTTTCGTATCGAA
Organism: Octopus bimaculoides; assembly: GCF_046866305.1. Taxonomy (NCBI): domain Eukaryota; kingdom Metazoa; phylum Mollusca; class Cephalopoda; order Octopoda; family Octopodidae; genus Octopus; species Octopus bimaculoides. The sequence continues at coordinate 18,855,308 of NC_142942.1, read as the reverse complement.
AAATAAAAGATTATTTTATGGTTTCTTATTGTTTATATTTTGAATTACATAATCTTTTAAAGGGGGCACCAACATCTTTCAAGTGCTTAGGGCCTCGATCGATCGTCTTAATGAGGCCTTACCTCGAAGTGCCAGCCAGATGCAAAGTCACTGTGAATCCAATTCTCTTAAGGAATAAGAGATATGTATGCATGTACGTATATCGTAGAACAAGGTAAGACGGTGTGCACTATTATTTCCCGGCTTAGGGTAATATTAAAATGAAGGTGGAATATCCTCTCTTGTTTGACTTCTGTATAAGCGACAAATTCGATACCGTTAAAGACACACGAAAGGACAACATCATGCCTAACGTAAGTAGAAAATAACAAATTCAGCTTAAAACATATTTTACAGACATGAGGTCGCTGAATAATAGCATGAACAACACAACATCTCGTCGCACATTTCAATGGTTTTTAGCTGCACAATATGCTTAAATAAGAAATAATTATATACTAATGGAGAACTTTAAAAATCCTCATCAATTATTATAATAATTACTAGTTCAAAGCAATATGACGCCGACTCTATTTGCTTTTTTTCATTTGATACTCGTACTGACACGTATGAAGGCAAATACATATACGTACGCTTGCACATATATACACACATATGGATTTATGTAAATACACACATACACACACACATATGTATGCATAAATACCATAAATACATAGATATGTATGCCAATATGTATATGTAAATATATATTTATATACATACACAAATACGTATACGTATGTAAGTTTTGATATATATGTCTGTGCGTGTGTATTTGTGTTTCTACATACATAAGTGTTTCTATACACATATATGAATATATATATATATATAAATACACACACACACACACACACCACACACACACACACACACACACATACACACACACACACACATATATATATATATATATATATATATATATATAAGTGCGTGTATTTCAACATATGCACATACGGTTAAACAAGTCTATACAAGTGCATACACATTATATATATATATACATATATATATACATACATATAAACAAATATACATATATATACAGGTATATACGTACACATGCATATATATATATATATATATATATATATATATATATATATATATATATATATATATATATATATATATATATATATATACATACACGCCCATATATACATATAGCAACACACAGACACACATATAATACTGAAAATTAATATATTTTTGTATTCTGTTACAGCTACTTTAATATTCGTCAACTGTTTAGGTTTGTTTTATACTTCTTTTTACTTATATTTATAATGTCTATGTTGTTATTTTATTTGTTACAAACATACTATATTTAATAATACATTTAACGATATCCATATTCATTGACTCATCCTCCTCAATCTGTCTCTCTCTCTTAATATCAATTTTTTCCAGTGTCTCGCTGTGTCCCTACGTCTCTATCTGTCTCTCATTATATATATGTATATATATATACATATATGTATAAGGGTATTGCTATCATTTAATCACTTGCACACATAAAGGAGCCTGCCTGGCGAGTAAAATATCACTTTCTCACCCTCATTGACTTATCGGATCCTCTCCCCTACCGCTCACTCACTGCAGACTTGTGAGTGGCGTATATACGTATGTATGTATATATGTATGCATATATCTCTCTCTCTCTCTCTCTCTCTCTCTCTCTCTCTCTCTCTCTCTCTCTCTCTCTCTTCTCTCTCTCTCTCTCTCTCTCTCTCTCTCTCTCTCTCTCTCTCTACATATATATATATATATATATATATACGTATATGTATTCATATTGTATATATATATATATATATATATATATATATATATATATATGTATATACATACAATATGTGAATATATGTTTATGAATAGGTATTTATATATACACATACAAACATACAATACAGAATAATATACATATATTCACATAGTTAAAAGGTATATATATATATGTACATGTATATGTATACATATATATATATATATATATATATATATATATATATATATATATATATATATATATATATATATATATATATATATATATATATATATATATAATTATAAATATGTGTTTGTATATATACACTCACATACGCATAAGCACATCTAACTATATACATATACATATATATATATATATATATATATATATATATATATATATATATATATATATATATATATATATATATATATATATATATATATATATATATATATATATATATATATAAATATATATATAGTGAGAGAGAAAGAGTGTGAATAACGTACAAACACATATATGTATGCATACACATATATACAGCATACCATATACATAAACTGATATTGCCTATAATAGATTTACAGCCATACACTTCGCCAAATAATATTTAGTATGACTCTAGATACAGTCTGTCATTAACCTACACAGTTCGATTCAGTATATTTTGTGCGCTTCAGTGTAATTTGATCCCACCTCCATTATAGCCTGGGAAGGAATTGTATATTGCCTCTTAGATTCAGACCCTCTCTTTTCATCCCCATTTCATTGATACATTATCATGCCAATCCAGCCCCTATTTATCTCGTGAGAGTGTTTCACATCAAATTCATCAACGCAGTTAGATACAGCGATTAATAAGCTGTAGGGACACCGTATTTTGTTATGCAATGCAATTATCATATACTACACAGTGTATTAAAAGTGTCTTTTTTCATAAATCAATGCCGTGTTCTACTGTGTTAGCAGTGCTATTAAATCCCTTGGTAAGGTTATCTCTACGGATTCTCTACAAAAATCAGTCGACTACAATTTCTATAGAAAATCTATAGAGTTACCCTTAAGAAGTAAGTTACCACAATTTATCAAACAAACCTATAATGCGGTTTTTCATTCTCTCTGTTTATTTTCTCTTATTCCTTTCTGTTGAAGAGCGTATGCTCGAAATGTAAGAGACATTTTTTCATTTTCCTGAGCGTCAAACTATACACTTGCCTGTTGTTTATAATAAGTGTGGGACTCTATTTCTTCGTCTTTTGTTTTTCTATAAATTTCAAACCTGTAATTAGTCTGATTCTAAAGACAATCTTTCTTTCTTGCACTGCTAACACTCTCAGAATCTTGTAAGAGAAAATCAGAGAGAATAATTTCTACATTGGCTAAAGTTTCGTCAGTACTTATTAAGTGTTGTTTTCATCGTCCAAGTTCTTATCCTTGCATACATGTTCCACAAAATATCCACTGCTGTCGACGTGTCATCAAGTGTATGCAACAGGTATTTGAGGACAATCATCAGTTCATTATCTTCAACTAGTTTCAGCCATCGTGGAGAACTTTTAGTTGGTCGAATAACCCCATAACTTATTTGCTTTTAAGCCTGGTATTTATTCTATCAGTGTTTATGGCCGAACTGCTAAGTAACGAAAAGGTGAACAAATTATGTCATTGTTTTGATAAAAATTGTTCATTGCTTGAAAAATATAAGTCAAGGTTAATAAAATTTAATATGTGATCAATGCACAAAGTGCCATTGTTGGGTCCAAGGCCCAATGAAGAGCCCTCTACAGGAGCTCGCTTAAAAGCCGATAGGGCTAGTATATATATATATATATATATATATATATATATATATATATATATATATATGTGTGTGTGTGTGTGTGTGTGTGTGTGTGTGTGTGTGTGTGTGTGTGTGTGTGTGTGTTTGTGTGCATACACACACACACACACACATCCATATATGACTATAAAAAAGTACTACCCGAACACTCGCTCATATGTTCTCAACATTCGAGAGACAGTTATTTCTGTTTCATGTTTTCTTGTAATTTCAGAAAATATTCCGCATAAACACTTTCTGCTTCTTCTCTCCCTTTCACTTTTCTATGTCTTTCTCCCTCCCTTTCTCTCCTCCCTTTCTCCCCCCTCTCTCTCCCACTCTCTCTCTTTATTACCGTTTTCTTCATCTCTTTTCCCCTCTCTCTTTATGTTTTGTCTGACTTTTGCTCTCACTCATTGATTACTCAATCTATTTCCATCTCCAACACGCTCCCTCTTTGTTTCTCCTACTTTTCTCGTCCCCACGCATTGCTCCCTCCGCCTCCGCCGGCACCATATCGCTTTGACACTATCGTTTCATAATATTCATAACATCAGTGAAATATTCAACGTCAACGTTCTCTGATTAATATTTTCTCTGGTGAATTTTAATTCCCAAACCAAGCCAAGAGACGATGCAATAGAACAGTGCAATAGTACAATATAATGACATGTATATATCTCGACTACGCTTGGTTCAATGTATTTCTCATCATACAGACGTTGAGGCTGAGACTGGAATCCAACTCAGAATCTGGTTACAATTCTCGAGGTAAAAACACAAAACAGACAGCGCAGACGATCCATAAACATTAAGACATGCAATGATTTTAATATTATTGTTCTGGTTATTGTTGTTGTCGTTGTTTAATACCAGATCAATACTGATAAAGAAGATCTATGATGAGAGAGATTCTAGTGGTTGCCGTCCCATGTTTTTAGGATCATGTTTTAGCGTGCTTTATGCAATGTGACCATTTTAAGATGATAGATCGTAGTTTCAGCCTCATTTAACTGTTGTTTTTGTCAGGTCAAGCTTCGAAAAGCGCAATTAGACAGGTCAGTCTTTCGTCTTTCTACTTGTCTGCCCGATCTTTGTTTGGTTCTCGTAATTTAAACGACAGCGGTTTACTATTTTCTAGGTACCTTCTCTTTTAGTATTTTACATGTTTTAATGTTGGGTTTATTATTCTTCTGATAAGCCTCCTTCTTCCTTTCGTTATTCTTCCGACAGTTTTTCACGTTATCCCTATTCCTCTACGACCGCTATTCTTGATTAAGAGAAATGTGAGATTTTACTTGTTTGGGATCAAGAATCGAGATGAATTGCAGTTGTCTCCAGGATTGTTATTTCAAGACACAGTCTCCCTCCATGTCTTCCTCACATCCCCTTTTTATTATCACCAGGAGAAATGTTTCCTATGTTATCTAAGCCGGAGTACACAAATATCTTCGTCATTTCCAAAGAACTGATTTATTTAACTCTAAGGACAGCACATACTCTGGGGTAGGTCGCCATCGTTGCTGCGTTTTCACTCTTTGCTGTTCTTTGGAAAGAAAACAACTTTATTTTGCTATCACACGTGCGGTAATTTGGTGCACTGCTCTGTTTCACTGATTCACTTTTCTTTCATTCACTAGTAAGTAAATTTATGTGTCTGTGTGCGTGTATGCGTCCGTGCGTACGTGTGTGTGAAATAATTCTGAAACCTGTTTTAAAATCACAATTTACATTCGAAAATAGCATGTAATGTTTCCTACATAATAGAAAGCGAGTAACCTGAAATTTGTAGGTGATTCCTGTAACTTCCGTGAACTTCAGGTGATTACATTCCAAATTTCTTGACTCGGGTCAGTCGCAATCGATCAAAACAACAATTGAACCTTCTGAAAACGTTCATCCAGTCATATAATCATCAATAATATAAAAGTAGATGTGTTCTTCCTCTTTCAAGATATTAGTTAGGAAATTTTCCTGTTGTTTCTAGTAGTTCTCATGACCAAATAAAAAAAAAAAGAAACCTTGTTAGCTCAAATCATTTCCAGCAAAACTATCATCAAGTTGATTCCGGCCGTGACTGTTCCATCTTCTTACCACGCATTCTGAAAAGATAAAAAAATATCTTACTGAATGGATATTCCTGTTTTTAAAAGTTGGTGCATCTTTTATAGGGTAGCTGTTATTTCCAGGAAATCTCGTGACTGATAACGTGGAGGCTTCATCGTCGTTCAATAATACTCATGTTGGATGGCATGTGACATGTGAACGTTGTATGAAGTTTAATTCAGTCAACCACAGTATCGTGAAATTCTAATTAATCTCTTAACTAACAAGACAGAGATATTAACACTGTTAATCTGTCACAGATCATCTCAAACGAAACATATTAAACGAGAAATAGATTCCAACACTTATTATAAATTCTATATTGGTGGAGTGCATCGAAGGTATAATAAAATGTCAAGAAATCTTTGTGTTATAATATAAAGGATCTCAGGTCTTTGGTAATAGCTTTGGGAGCTCAAACGAAATATCATCCATGTGAGTTTCCAGCTTGCTAGAAATAACAACTAAATCTCTATCGGGTCGAGTCTTTTAGAATTGTGACACACGTCCTCCATTTCTCCTCCCACAAGTAGAACTGAAGAAAAATAGTAGTTGCCGTCCAGCCCTTCCTTTCTAAACTGCAGAAAAGAAATTCTAATAACGAAGGAAAAAAGTGAGTGTTTATTTGTCCATATGCGTTCTGTTGTGTGTGCGTGCGCATGAGCGTGTGTGTGTGTGTTGTTTAGTCGTTCGTTTAATTAAAATATACACACGCACTGGTAAACAAACTTCACATTTTTACCTCTTTTATTATTGATACCTAGCTTACTACTACTACTACTACTACTACTACTACTACTACTACTACTACTACCACCACTACTACTGCTGCTGCTGCTGCTGCTGCTGCTGCTGCTGCTGCTGTTGCTGCTGCTGCTGCAGTGGCAGCTTCTGCGGTTACTACTACTACTCTTACCATTACTATCTTGCACTCTACAACGTATGTGCTTTCCTCATATATCATCCTCAATTCCAGGCGATCCAATTGGTACCTCGATATTCCTACTTATAGCTAACTAATGTTTGTTCAAGTTTGTTGCCTACTCGCTGAGTCTAATTGCAGTAAAATATTTCATTTCACTTCTCATTTTTCGAAACTGTTTCTTCAATATTATCCTCACCGGGATTTAACAAATGGATTATCTTTTTCAAGCGATCATGTATAGTTTCCTAAAAGATACTTCTGAATTACTTAGAAATGAATATTTTCGAACTTATGAGACGCCCCATTCTCGATGGATTTAGCTATGTTGTATTTATTAATATAATACACATCATGGTAACATGAGAAACACAATGGCATTCAATGTTTCTGGTGAAGACAATAAAAATAATAAAAAAAACAATTGCATGCGTTTTCTACCACAGAGAACTCATACAAATCGTTAATTCTTGTTTACTTCTCATAAACACACACACACACACACACACACACACACACACACACACACACACAGACACACACACACACACACACACACACACACACACACACACACATATATATATATATATATACATACATATATACCTATATAGAGACATATATACATATCTATCTATTTATCTCTGCATATATATATATATATATATATATATATCTACATGCATACACACATTGCTGGATTCTAAATGGTGCCATTTTAGAATATGAGAGAATATGATTACTATCAATTGTTATGCTTAAATAAAACATCTATACAATAGCGTCTATCTGGTCGCTCGATCTACTAGAAATAACAGCCCATGAATATCATTCACATCCCAACAACTTAGTAGAAGGCTTCTGAGACCCTGTGCCACAAGGGCTACCCGAATGCCTCGTTCATTTTTCGTAAGTATAATTGAAATGATTACAAAATTCATATGAATGTTTGAATGTATCGGAACAGTTATTATTTATGAATTAGATGATACAATATGTATTGTCAATAAATAATGAAGGCTATAGCTTTTCTATACTTTTTCTTCTCATTTTTAGCGATAAAGAAGTTTCGCTTTACATTGCAGGTGAAATGCGACAGTAATCATTCTTTAGTTTCATCTACGTACATCGGTAATTGTTTATCTGATCTCCACTTCGCCACGAAGTCGAGAAGATTATGAAATGCTGACATCCCGTCTAAAGTAGGAACTGACATATTAAGCTAAGTCTTCCAAAAAAGATGAGATATATCATTTTACAATTTCTGAAAAATCTAGTTTGAGAAGAACGAAGCCATAATTTAAACAATGCTTTTATTGATTCAAAACTATTCCTGATGTTCTACACAGGGTATAACAATTGAGTCTCTTACATGGCCGCAAACGTTGCTAGAAACAGCAGCAATATCTTCAATTGATTCGACGATGAAATAACAGAATCGTCAGAACAATGGCAAACATATCTTGCGTCCTTTAATTGCGGTCATCTATTTGATAAGTTCAAATCCCAATAAAAGTAAATCAACTTTAGTTTTCCACTCTCCGGAAACGATAAAATAAAATACGAGTGCAGTATTGATGCCTCTTTATATTCTTATACGATGCCATAAGTGACAACTTCTGATCAAGTAGTGTCAGAAGCGTCTCGTGAAATACAGCGAGTTTTGGTCATATTGAGACCTGGGATGATCCGCTTTGTTTTATGTTTGGAGATTAGCGATTACTTTTGGTAAACATGACAGAGAGAGAAAGACAAAAGAAAAAGAAAAAAAGACACGAATCAACAACAGGTATTTATTGACTCCAAAAGAATGAAATACGAAGTCGACTTCAGCAGTATTTGAACTCAGAACACATAGTTCTGGAATGAATAACGCAAGATTAACTATCCAACGCTGTACAAAATATACGCTGGATTCCGCTGGATTTGAACGGAATTATTATTGATGACCCAGACAACATATTCTGACAAGGACGGAATATTAAACAATGTGGTTTATGACATGCAAGAAATATAGTCGCATCTAAAATGTCTTCGAACGTAAGTCACCTTGATCTTAACTGTTATGAGAATAAACAAAGGAATGGTTTCACATTTTTGCACAAGGCCAGCGAATTCGGCTGAGGGACTACGTCGATTACATCGACCGTAGTACGCAACGGGTACTTATTTGATCGGCCTAGATAAGAGGAAATGCAAAGTTGACCTTGGATGAAAGACGGACTAAATGTCGCTAACCTATTTTTGAGGCGTACTAACGCTGCTGACAGCTCGCCACCTTGGGGTTAAACAAAATCATAGCAATAACAACAGTATTTACAAATATGATCTTGAAATACGTTTTACTGCGAACATTCTTACATTCCTTTCTTGTACTTCTTTCAGTTCTCAAGATTTTATAATTCACATATTGGAACAATTATTTCTTGCAGACAATAAACAGTCTTCTATGATTCTTTTCTTATATTTTATTGAATATTATTACGAGAGTAACTTTTCTTGTGTAACAGATATCTCCTTGTATTCTTTTTAATATTTCTTTAATTCCATCACTTGTTCAAATTTTACTCGCCTCTCTTTTTTAGTTTACATTTCTATCGCTGTGAAATCCTTCTTGTATTGCACAGAACTGTAGTGTAAGTACTAACTTACATGACTAGTATGTGTTACAATTATTTCTTTCCATAGCGAACATTTACCTTTACTGCTCATACAACTTATTCTGCGAAGTCGCTATTTATATACACAACTCTAACTTACCTGTTTTTTCCTCTCAATCTTAAATGGGCGTAAATTTTATTTCTTTCGTCGTCGTTTAAATAATTCTATCCTAGAACGTCTACAGAATTATTGCCAATTCTTACCAAATGTTCATTCTATGTTTTCATTGTTATTGGTTCCTCGTGTTAATGGCATTGGTCTACGTAGATTTATAACCTCTGTAAATGATGGTCATCTTCGTTTTTCTATCATCTTATTGGATATTTTCTTCTTTAGTTAGTCTTCTTATTTGATTATATTTTTATAACATTTCTTCTCTTCAGTAATCTTATGTTTGGCAATCTTCGCTTTTTATACTCATGATATGTTTGCGTAATATTCTAGACGAAATATATTCCATTAATATTAGTTGCTGATTTTGTGTAGCATTCAAGAAATCTTTAAGAAATTCTTGCTACTCGGAAATTTCCGTTTCTTTCTATTTTCTCTTACTCTATATATTTTGTGTTTTACTTCGGTAAACCAACAGCAATGTCTCTGTAGCTGAATCTACCTCAAATCACAAACTGATGTTTTCAAAAAAGAAAAAAAAAGAAAATGAACGAGATATCGGATATTGTCTTCGTAGATATACGAATAGATGGAATGGTCACAATCGGAACGATCTTAATCAAATAACTAGTCGATCAAACCCAGATGTATTGAGCACATCATTGTTCTATTTGGTATATGGCAGACCAAAGAGATGTATTTGAACATAGAATATATTATTGATATTGATGTTGTTGCTGATGTAGTTGTTTATCCTAGGATTGCCCTTAATGCACTGAAGTCTACTCTTACGATCGAAAATTATCCATCCATGACTATCCCGTATATTGTGTATCAGCTACATTCCCCAACAACGCCTTTCCTTTTTAAAGAGATTCGTGTGCAATTTGAGAGAGAGATAGAGAGAGAGAGAGAGAGAGAGAGAGAGAGAGAGAGGGGGGGGAAGATGTCTGATGTTTCTATTATCTCTAGTGAACACACTGCAGTAGTAGTAGTAGTAGTAGTAGTAGTAGAGGCCATGTGCGTGGTGGTCAGCATCGTCGTGAAGGAGGATATGTCATTCCGCATTAGTAGACAGTAATTAAAATCGGTCCAGCTGCCATCGTCCAATCTCTTTTTAAGATGCAGTGTTTTATATCCGCAGATTGTTATTCATGGACAGGCAGCTGTTATTTCTACCGAGTCGAGACAGATTGTAGAGACTTCTTCATAGTATTCTCTTATGTACAAGATTTATAGAAAGGCATATCTGTTTCCTAAACATCAGAATATGTTTCAGGCTCAGATGTCCGTAAAATTGTTATGGTCGTCAAATTAGTTTCAAAGCTGTTTCCCAATCATCAGAAAGTATATCAAGTTTAGATGTAGCATGGTTATGGTAGTTAAATTAGTTCCAAAGGGATATCTGTTTTCTAATCGTCAGAATATGTCCCACGTTTATATGTCCGTAAAATTACTATGGGAGTTAAATTAAGTCCAAAAGTATATCTATTTTCTAACCATCAGGTATAGAGTCCGTAAAATTGTTACGGTAGTCAAATAAGTCTCAATGGTATATCTGTCTTCTAATCATTAGAATATGTCTCGGGTAGAGATGTCCTTAAAATTGTGAAAGAAAATGCTATACCGGTATTTAAACCAATCAAACGGTACCTTTCGAGGCGTTGAAACAAGTCAACGAAGGATTCGATAGACTTGAAAAGCTGGCGTTATTGAAAAAAATTTATTACACAAAATGGTCGTCCCTAACAGTTTATGTGAAGAAAGAAATAATAAAATCCTAGTGTGCGATGATTTTTCATCGGGATTAAACGAATGTTTGATGTCATATAATTACCAAGTCCAGAAAAAATATTCGCGAAGTTGAATGGAGGAAAAAGTTTTTCAAAGATGGACCTATCTGAAGCATATTTGCAGGTAAAAGTCGATGAGGAATGTTCAAAGTTATTGACAATACACACACATAAAGGGCTGTATACATTTAATAAACTCACCTTTGGTATAAAGGTAGCACCTGGAAATTTCCAACAAGTTACGTACATTATGCTCGCAGATTCGGATTTCGCTGTAGCTTAACTTGACGACATACACATAAAAAGTGTATCTCGAGGTCAGCGTGCAGAGCATGTTAAAGGGGTCTTCGAAAGAATAAGAGATTATGGGTTTAAGCTCAGCGAGGAAAAGAGTGAATTTTTTATGCCAAGAATAAAATATCTAGGGCAGATTATTGATGAAAATGGACGCAGACCAGACCCGTATAAGGCGAGTGCAATAAAAAATATGCCTCCTCCGACAAACATTACAACGTTACAAGCATGTTGGGGGCTCACAATTTACTACCAGGTATACATACCGAATATGCACATTTTAAGGGCACCCCAGTATATTTTGTGTTAAAAAGACGTTAAGTGGAACTGCTTGGACAAATGCCTAATAGTCTTTGAAGAAATTAAAAACGTCTTAATGTCAGAATTGTCGTTATCACATTTTGACCCAAATTTAGAAATAGTAGCGCCAGCAGATGCTAGTGAAAGTGGTTTTGCATCTGTGATTTTGCACAAATGTGAAGATGGTAGCCTGAAAGCAGTAGCTCATGCTTCGCGTTCATTATTGCCGGCTGAAAAAAGTTCGTAAAATAGAAAAATAGGTATTAGCCATTATATTTGCAGTCAAAAAAAATTCCATAAATTTATACATTGAAGAAGGTTACCTCGTCTAACAGACCACCTCCCATAATTGTTGAGCCATGAATCAAAAAATTGTATGTCCACACATGCAGCCAACTGATTGCAGCTTTGGGGACCGATTCTACTGAATTACAACTTGAAAATGGAGTATTTGGCATCGAAAAATTGGTACATGCAGATTGTTTGTCAAATTTAATACCAAAATGCAGTGAACCACCAGAAGACAGTGATGGCGGCGTTAAATCCGAAAATAAAAATTAAAAAATATATTGTGCAATGTTGTGCACGAATTGTTTGTGACAGTGTCTGTGATAGAGAGAGAGATTGAGAGAGAGAAAGAGAGAGAGAGAGAGAGAGAGAGAGAAAGAGAGAAAGAGAGAGAGAGAGAGAGAGAGAGAGAGAGAGAGAGAGAGAGAGAGAGAGAGCGAACAGGGCCAAAAGTGAAAGCCAGTAGTCAACTGTTACTTTATCAATTCGGGTTCATATAAAACAGCTGATGTCGGAGAGTTTGAAGTCAGAGCGTAAAGATACGAGAGATTACCGCAATATGCTGGCCTGCCTATCAAGCGTTTCTATCACCGAATTATGAGAGTAATATAACATACCCTACATAGAATATTTATGGTCAATTGGCACTGTTAGAACACCAGAGAAAATTGGCAGACTTCCTTATAAAATGCTTTACGGAGAACATTTTCATGAACATAAAGAAAACGTTATTTAGTTTCATCCTCGCTTATCATTCTGGATCCATGAAATAAAAAGCAGAAATGGAATGTAATAGAAACTATTGCTTGCACCATGGAAAAACGCACACAGAAAAAGAGAAACCACATGTTTGTGTCTTCGTAGTAAATTGTATATTAATATTTGGGTGATAATCTGCTGCAGAATACAGAGAACGTATTTGTGAGACCTGAATGATATTTGGTTACCGGCATCACATTGAAATGCATTTATTTATTTATGTCTTTGCTTGTTGAGATCACACGACACAGAATGTGTGTCATGCAGCAACAGACGACATTTGATACAACAACAGACGCAGCACTTATCATCGTACGGAATTGTGAATAGGAGGTACATGTGACAACAACAGAAATAGCACAGAGTAGCATAGATATCAAGCAGTAACTACCGTATCAGATTACGGATATCACTCAGCAAACGATTTACCTCATAACCATACAACATATCCGACATCAAAAATCCTTATTTACATTATTTACATTATTTACATTTGACGGATATTTGTCCTCATCTTGTTTGTTGTTAACACAACGTTTCGGCTGATATACCCTCCAGCCTTCATCAGGTATCTTGGGTAAATTTCGAACCTGAGTTCCCATTCCTAAGGTATTATTATTATTATTATTATTATTATTATTATTATTATTATTATTATTATTATTATTATCATTATTCAGGTCACTTCTTCGAATCAAATTCGGAATCTTGGGGTTAGTAGCCCGCGCTCTCAACCACTCCGCGACATGCCAGAAAATGCCAAAAATAGTGTACATAATTCCTCATCTCTTAAATATAGAACTGTATCAAAAAAACTTAGACAGAAACAAATTTGTCACTCACCAGCAAAAATATCACGAGGAACGTGACAACATACTGACTGTCAAAACGCATAACAACAGACTAATCACATTACAACAGATAAATCATATAAAAGAAATATCATATGACAGTAGACCAATCGCACAACAGCCAGATCGTAGAGAAAGAGGTAGATAACAAAGAAACAACACAAAACAAACATTCATAACAACAGTTAAAAATCACATAACACACATACCGCATAACAAAAAGATCATATAGCAACTGATGAGTAGCATAACAAGGGAAAACTGACGCAAGAGACAACAGACAGATCAGGTCACATCAGTTAGATTACAGATCAAACTGAAGTAACGCTTTACTTTCTCTACAAAAAAATAAAAGACCTGCCACCACGACCACCACTGAATGAAAAAAAAATAACATCATAAATCTTTATTCTTCGTAATTAAGAAATGATTATTGATTGTGGCACAGAGTCTGCATGTTTCACTGGAGTTTTCTTAGACTAATTATATTTGGCAGTTATATATATATATATATATATATATATATATATATATATATATATATATATATATATATATATAGTTAGATAGATAGATACATACATACATACATACATATATAGCTACATATTGAACTGTTTATATATACACACATTTTTCACAAATTTACACAAGATCATATGTATATATGCATGCATATAAACGCCCGCACTTTTACAGACATACTGGTGTATAAATATTTACATATGTATACATATATGCATGCACGTGGACACATATTGTTACTAATATACAGACTATATATATATATATATATATATATATATATATATATATATATATGTATGTGTGTACGTATATATTCATGCAGAGGTGTATGTGATTTTCTTTGACAGCCTCGTTACGTCACATCCGTTTCTTGGTTACCATTGTAACTGTGTGTTGTTTGTGAGTCTGTCAGGCTGTGTCTATTTAAAGAACAACTAATTGCACTGTTATAATTAACTACACTTTATTTCTTTATTTAATTACATATTTTTCTTACATGTTCCCTGTAGCCGATATTCTCATTTTACCATGTTGTTATGTTGTTGTCATTATTATCATCATTATTACTATTATCGCTCTTCTTCTTCTTCTTCTTCTTCTTCTTCTTCTTCTTCTTCTTCTTCTTCTTCTTCTTCTTCTTCTTCTTCTTCTTCTTCTTCTTCTTCTTCTTCTTCTTCTTCTTCTTCTTCTTCTTCTTCTTCTTCTTCTTCTTACCAGTAGTATTCTTATTTTTTTCTCGTTTTTATTCTGGTATTGTTTTGTGATCTATTCTAATTTGGTTGCCTTGCAACGCTTAGGACTTTCCTATTATTATTATTATTATTATTATTATTATTATTATTATTATTATTATTATTATTATTATTATCAATTGTAGTAGCAGTATTGTCTAGTAATTTTTAGTATCGTCGTTGTTCTTGTTTGCATTCTGTTCCTTTAATTGTTTAATAAGATTTTTCTTGTAGGCAAGACTGGTTCCAGTGAAGGCAACCAAAACCAATTCAAACCAAACTAAACTGTCATGTCATTTCCAGTTATCTTCTCTTTTCTATCCACTCCCATTTCTTCTCATATCTTCTGTACCTTCTCATCTCTGTCTGTCTCTCTCTCTCTCTGTCTCTCTCTCTCTCTCTGTCTCTCTCTCTGTCTGTCTGTCTGTCTCTCTCTCTCTCTCTCTCTCTCTCTCTCTCTCTCTCTCTCTCTCTCTCTCTCTCTCTAACTCTTTTCACACAACACCTTTAAATGAAGCAGTCTTAGTTTGTGGTAAATTGCTCCCAATATTGTGACGAACAGTTTGTTTTTGTAGTTGGTGTTGTTATTGTATGTTGTTTTTTTTTGGTGATTTTAATCTAGAATATAATCAGCATCATTATATTTCAGATGTGACTATCCTGTCTTTTTTTCTGAGAATATTTTGCGATGTTCTCTATTCGTTTTTATACGCATTATACTCTTCCCGTTTATCCGTCATTGTATATGTGCGATAATCTGTTGGAGATAATCTGTATACTGGAAGATATCACAATTCTGCTAACCAAATGTTTTGCTCCTGATTCTCTCTCCAATGTACGGTCTTTATCTTCTGCTGTCGTAAACCAATGCCATACGCGTGAAAAGCACACTATCGCATACCGGCTCCTTTATACGTGCATTACAATACTCGCAAGCCGTAAGCTGGTGAAAGCCACCGTTTGGATTTTAATTATTTTCTCAGCCGCTAACGAAGGTACGAGTCTGTTGCTAATGCACTTTATTTCTTCTTCGTTGTTAACGCATTTCGCAGCGGCTTCCTGTTAGTACAAATTACGGCTCATATATAAGCATCTCATTTTGTTGCTAATGCATATTACAGCTCATGCAACTAGGGAACTTCGCATCATCTTGCAGTAAACACAGGTTACTGCTCTCAAAAAGAATTCGTTGCTAATCCATTTTACAGTTTTTGTTGAGAACTTTAATGCATGTTGCAAATATACGCTTCGAATCAGTCTCATGATCTGGTAGGATTTGCACTTTTTAAAAAAGAAAAATGAATGGCGAAATCTTTAAGATATTTAAACCTACCCTGGTTTCTATTCTCGTTGTCATACTATGATTTTGCAAATAGACATAAAAATTCAAATATGGCTAAAGGCTGCACTACTTAATATGAACCCCAGGATTTGCGAAGATTGGAAGACAATGTCGACCTCGATGCGATTTGAACTCAGGATGTAAATGATCGTGAATTAACATGACAGGGCTATTGTCTCCAACACATCTGCCAAATTAAAATGAATTTACTCATGCATAAGCGCAATAGATGTGTGTGTATATATATATATATATGTATGTATATATGTATGTATGTATGTATGTATGTATGTTTATATGTATATATATATATATATATATATATATATATATATATATATATATATATATATATATATATATATGTATGTATGTATGTATATGTATGTATATATATATTCATATATATACATGTATATATATATATATGTATTTATATATATATATATTCATAAATATATATGTATATGAATATGTATATAAATATGTATATGAATATATATTCATATATACATTTATATATATATATATATATATATATATATATATATATATATATATATATATATATATATATATATATATATATATATATATATATATATATATATACATACACACATACACATTTTGAACATCATCCATTGAGTCCATTCTATTAGGAATATTGTGTTAAAAATCATTAACGGAAAACAAATGGAAAGAAAAAAATTACCACCACCATCACCTCAACCAACAACAACAACATGAATAGCCTATCAGTTTCCCATCAACCCATTTCCACATATTTTTCCTTGAACTTCCTTCTAAGGTGATTTTAAAATTTTAAATCTATCACACAATACTTTTAAATTACGTTGAATATTTTCTGTTCATCTCAGCGTTATATAGACGTAGCTGTCTCATTACCATCACAGAATTCGTTCTGTCATTCCTTTGATGGTGTTGTATCTGCTCTGTGTCCAATAGCGTTTGTCAATAACACTTGTGATCAGCAACACACTCGCATTATGTGTGTGAGTCTGATATGGTGTGTATGGGTGCGTGTGTGTATGTTTGAGTTCTGCGCGACTGAATTAGTGCAGTGTGTGCTAATGGGTGCATGTGTGTATTTGCTTTCATTCATTCCTTTTTCTTTTTCGTTTTTATCTTTGCTTTGTTCTGTCTAATTTTCTCTCTCTCTTTCTCTCTCTCTCTCTCTCTCTATCTATCTATCTATCTTCCTCCTTCGAAATTTGTGCATATGTGAACGACAAACATACATACACGCACCTATATATACACGCATATAATGGAGCGCAACGAACAAAGACAAGTATATATATATATATATATATATATATATATATATATATATATATATATATATATATACGCATATTCATATACAAACATATATATATATGTGTGTGCGTATATATGCAAATATATATGTGTAAGTATATATATATATATATATATATATATATATATATATATATATATATCCCCATATATATGTACATGCAAACACAAACTCAAACACTTATACAAATGCATACGTACATAAAAGTATCACATAAAGAATGCACACATATATAAATACACATACACGCACACACATCAACATATACGCATAAACCAATGCGTATATGCTAACATAGAAGCCCTAAACACACGTAGCTGTACATACATAGAAACACAGAAACACAATCTCATAAACATACACGAATACATACACACTATGACAAACATACATAAATATATATATACAGAAGCACACTAACATAAAACCACACTCCAGTGCAAAGCGGAGCGTATCTTCCACAATTCCACGTCAATTATCTGATCAATTTACTGTATTTCCCATAAGATATACATTTGCACTATCATTATACATAAACTTAGAAACACGCACGCAGGAATATATATATATATATATATATCCCCACACATGCAAATCATACATATATACACACCATGAATACACACACATTTTAAACCAGTTTTGTTTTCCCGCTACTTAATTACATGTTGTTGCAAAAGATCTCATCATAGGGCTTCACACTGTTAAATAAAGTGCCACGTTACACATTCCCAACCCTAAGGATGATGCGGAAACAACTATTTTAAAAGCAGAGGCTACATGCATACTCATTCACATACACACATACACACAAACGTTCATATATGTGTGTGTGTGTGTAGATTTATATATTTATATATAGATACACACACACATATGTATACACGAACACACACACACACACACACATATATATTTATATATATATATATATATATATATATGTGTACACTTATAGTTATATTCAAATGCATAGACATACATATACATATATATACATGAAAATAAATTATATAGATACATATATGTATACATACCTGCATGTGCATATATATATATATATATATACATATATATATATACACACACATACATATACATATATATATATATATATACGCATATACATACATCTAGATATGAATATATATGCATAGATATATGTATATATATAAATGCATATAAATACATATATAAATTGTATATATAGGCGTATATATATATGTACATATGTATGTATCTATATATACATATATACGCATATATATGCGTTTATATATGTGTATATAAATATGATTATATATATATGTGTGTGTGTGTGTGTGTGTGTGTGTGTGAGTGTGTGTGTAAACGTTCAAAGGCGCATCGAACATGTAATATCTCCTTACAAGACAAATCAAACTTTAAAATGCTCAGCACCTGCTCTAACACCAACACCAACACCAACACCACCCAGGCCACCATCTCCGTATCATCAATGAGATATAAAACCAAAAAAAATATATGGAAAAAATATACGCGGTAACCATTTTGTTTATCCGGGAGCTATATCTAATCCACATTGGAAAATAATACAGAAGCTCGCCATTATTTTAGTAAATGTTTCCCTGGTCGAGCCCTGGTCGAGTGAACATTATGATATCCCAATAAATGAGACAGCAAATATTTTATGCTGTACTTGATCATGTTGTATGCTTTTTTTTTATATAGAAACGTCACAGTTCATATATTAGCATTAGTATTAACTAATTGACCGGAAACATCAACACAATCATTTCAAATGTTGTTGATTTTGCAGTTGTTTGTGGTTGTTTTAGTTGGTAATGGATTCAACTCCAGGTCATTTCCCTGATGGAAAATATCAATGGTGAAATACACTGCGGCGATGGTCATCCTACCCTTATCCAATTTCCACAAGACTGCACAAGTAATAAATTACTAAGAATTGTAATTGTCTGTTATTATGTTCTCGGGGTGTTTAGCCCCAGGTCATCCAATGAGCAGCAGGTTTATGGGAGAAAATCTTTTAACCATTACTATTCTGACGCTATTTTCATTGCTTTACTCGATTCATATTGTCAACTGTGATATTATTTTAAGAAGGTAGTGTGTGATTTGAGAAAGATTTAGCTGCTATAACAGGCATCGTATGCGGTGATAATGTATTTTGTCTGTTGGCATTGTGAATGAAATAAACGTTTCTGAATAATAGGCAACAATAACATGAATACGAACGTTAATATCACTTTCAAATTTTTGTACTAGATCAGCTAAGCATTTTGCTCGGTGTGCTAACATTTCTGCCAGCTCTCAGCCTTGAAAGAAACTTTGATATCCTCTCTGCTAAAGGCAGAATGCCTGAAATTTGACTAACGATTCTGCCAGATCACCGCCTTAAAAAAGGGGATATTTTCAACAACTGCAACCACAACCATCAACAAGAACAACTTCAACAATAATGGCAATAAAAAAAACAAGAGCAGCAGGAACGTCGACAATGAACACAACAGCAACAGTAAGACAAACTACAGCATTGGTAACAAAAATAGTAATAAAAATAATAACAGTAGCAAAACAACAATAATAGCAACTACAACAATAATGTCGACATCAACAACAAAAAGAGTAAATTTAACGGCATCAATAAACTGCAACAATCACAACATCAGTAACAACAAAAATAAAAAATAAAAACAGCATTTACAAAAACATGTCGCAGCAGCAACAAGTACAACAGCAACGTCGATATCAACAACAACGAAATAACATATTGAAATCAATAAATCTTATGTTTTATGACTGACCTACTTATCTCTAACAAATATCAGACTTGAAATACTTTTAAAAGCTTTCATAATTTGAGCAGTCGTTCTTAATTATCAATGATAAGCTACACTAATTAACAATGATATGTGTAATCATAGACAAATCTGAGACTGCCATTTTGTCCTTCTCTAACCAAATTCTGTCTTTGTGATATACAGATCTATACGTCGATATCTGAACTGGTGTATAAATTCAATAAAATTCTTCTAATAAAAATCTACCAATAACGATGTCTAAATACGGTCATACGTCATGGCAGAAATAATAGCCACATTAACTACATACAATGAAGGACATAGTTCATTGTCCAGTTTGGAGGACCAAACGTCATTGACCCATGATATAATCTGTTCCAAACAGACAAATCCTGAAAATGGGTTAATACTTCCGCTAATAGACTTTTCCGCTTTGTCGATGGCTTCTTCATGTAACCACCTTACATCCTACGTCCTACTGCCTCCCCTACTTCCTCCTCCTCCTCTCCTCCTCGTACCTTCACTTCTGATTGACAGAATCCTTAATGCATTGCGATATTTGGTCCCAATCTATGCGTTCTGAGTTCAAATATCATCAAAGTTAAATCCACATTTCATCTTGGTTGGAGAAATGGTGAATAAAAAATATTTTTATTGAAATACCCGGATCGATATAATCGATTGTCTCCGGTACCTAGCATGGATTGACAGAATGGACTGCAGTATACGTTTTCAGTTTTTAACATTCTGAGCTCAAATCGAGCTGAGGTCAACTTTACGGTTCGTGACTTCGATGTCGAAAAATAAAATTGTAGAAATACTGGGACAATAATGCTATCATTCCTAGGGCACCTATGACAAGTATTGTGTTAGTCTTGAGGTTCCACATTTTGCCAATTTCTATTTCAAGATCTTTATACTTGCTCAGTTTTTGGTAGGTTTTGACAGACACATTTATGTCTATTGAGACAGTCATATCGATGAGGAGGCATGATTTTTATCTGAAGTCCTTCAATATATTGTCTGGTCTATCTGCATCAATTTTACTCTTAGTTTCATCATCCGACCGGGTCTCAACCAGAGACCTAAGGCACGTATATATTAGAAACTTTCTGAGAATGTGGTTCGTTGATGTCAACACAATCTTTTGAGTCTCGTGGCTTGTTTAATTCCCAAGGAGGTTAGCTGGCAGAATCGTTACCACGCCGGACAAAAAGTTTACCACTGAGTTGATGATTATGCTTTCAGCATTCGTTTTTAGGTCAAGCGTGCTGAGTCACCTCCATGACGGTTCTGATCTTTTAATTTGTTAGTTTAACGGGTGAACTGGCCATGTGATTGACTTTGGTTGCCTATTCGCGACCGGAAATCATAGGCGCTCTCCAGCCCATTTTTTGGTAAATTCCACTGCATTAGTAATATACTGTAGAAGGTCTTGTTTGCTGTTTGCCAAATATTTTGCCATGTTTCTTATTTCATTATTGATGCACTCCCATACGCTAATTAGCCCACGTCCACCTTTAACCCTCTTCGTGTAGAGCACGTGTACATTTGTCTTAGGCTGAAAGACACTACGCATTGTCATTGCCTTTCGGTTAGTGCGATCGAGCTGTTTAATCTCCGCTTGTGTCCATTTCAGGATGGGTGCACTATAGCGGACTACAGCAACAGCCCATATGTTGATGGCAGTCACAAGGTTCCTTGAGTTGAGTCTTGATTTCAAGAGAAGTTTGAAACGCTTCAAATAAGCAGTGATGACCCTGTGTTTCATTTCTCTGTACAAGATATTATCCAGCTCCAGGATTCCAAGATACTTGTTCCCATCATCATTCGGGTCTTCCAGTCTCACCCCGCTGGGCAATTCTACGCCCCTACAATCTTTTACTCTCTCTGTTTGGCCATTCTATGTGACTACAATGTTCACTTACTATTATTATTATTATTATTATTATTATTATTATTATGATTCATTGTCACTGTCAGAATCACCGCTGCCACCGCTCCTGTGTTCGAATATTAAGAAAATTGCTTCCAGCGATCTGATGCAAAGCATGTCGATACAGATGACTTATTTAACAAACAGTTTGTGCATATATATATATATATATATTGGAATGCACGTATATGTTTGCATATACTGAAGATTATGTAGACACCAATGAATAATTTTAGGAGATATGTAAATAAAAACTAAAGACATCCACTAAAAACTAATATATTCACATGTGCGTATGTATACGAGTTTGTAAGTCTGTACAGTAAAAAAAATCATAACTTAATATAAAATAAATATACAAACGGAAAGGTAAAAACAAAAATAACGTTTGTCTGAGAAATTTTTCGATGAAGAATTTTGCAGACGAATAAATTTTATTGCAATCATTACATGTCTTGGAAAATGTTGGTATTTTTTATAAATTTTATTAACTTCGATTGTGCTGGTTCTATAGAGGAAAATATTTCTGAAATTGTACGACGTATATAAATATTGGAAATACAATATGTAGAAGACATATATAAATCCAATGCATAGTTAGACTCATATAAACTCACATGCATATATATGTGTGGATAGATTTAAGTATATGTTGGTGCATATTCACACACACAAACACAAACACATAAACGTATATATATAGAGAGAGAGATGGAGAAAGATGGAGGGAGGGAAAGAGAGACAGATATTGGAAATGTAATTCATAGCTGACACATTTACACAGGCACACTGCAAACGTGTATCGTCAAGAAGATTCACACACATATACACGCCATTATATACACATATGTCATACATCATACATATATATCCGTATACATTAAGTATACATAGTCGATAGAATGTGTAGCTCAGAGATGAAGCAGTCTCTTCACATCAAGCCGCTACTTCACCGCATTCCGTAATCACAGTTCGAGTACTACTGTGGACGCGTGATTAGAATGTCGCACGAAAGACTCGCGAGACGGATTCCCGAAGCGAAACGGCAGGACACCTTTAGATATACCAAAACTGGAAAAGTTTGGATAATATCCATAATCTCATTTGGTCACACTGAGGAATTCAACCGGGAAGCATGCTGATGGTTGCATCAAATAGGGTCCTAAGATGGAGGTGACGGAATTGACAACATATCCACTGAGGTTGAAGTGGTTGAAGAAATTTCAGAATTGCAGCTTGGCATATAATCTTTCCCGATGGTATTTCGCTTGAGGTTTTCAAAATAGATAGTCCATCTCTGATACAAAAATTCCTTTGTACGTGCTGGGGGTGGGGCTGTCGAACGCAAGATTTGAAAGATACTAGACTAGTGCATCTGTACAAGGGCAATGTCCAGTTACGACACCTATCGCAGGATCTCTGTTTTAGGTATCACTGGCAAGATCCCCGCCAAGGTCAACATGAATAGGTTGAATGTTCACCTTCTTGATGAGACTTCTAGAAATCCAATGTAGTTTTCGTTGGAACAAAAGGACGATCGACATATTCGCTGCAAGACAGATTGAAGAGAAATGTAAAGAACAAAATATGGATCTCTACATTCTATTTGTCGACCTCATTAAGGCTTGTGTCCATTATGCAGCTGTCATTATGCATCTGATTTCTGCCTCGGATCCCGTATAAGAGTTCACAACTGAAGAAAGTCCCTGGTTGGAGTTTATCGAACACGATAGTCAACCAACAACATATGTATTTACATATGTATGTATGTATGTATGTATGCATGTATGCATGTATGTATGTATGTATGTATGTATGTATTATGCATGTATCCATCCATCTATCTATCTATCTATCTATCTATCTATCTATCTATCTATCTATCTATCTATCTATCCGTGTGTGTGCTTATCTATCTATCTATCTATCTATCTATCTATCTATCTACCTATCTATATATCTATTTAGCAGTCTGTGAATTATATATATACATGACAGTAAAGATTACATTAGTGAGAGAGAATCAAATGGTGCATCGTTTAGTGGTGTTATACGCCATCATATTTATTAGTTGGCCGTCAACTGGAATTTTTAGCTGACGCTATTTTCAGAACCTTAAGCTGTAAATGATATTAACTGCACTACTAATAAATAAGATATTATTTCCATTTGTCTACTGTATACAATGTGGTCGATTATTTATGTAGAAAGTTCAGTCCATGACTAATTAATGCATACTACAATAGAGTAGTCACTATATGTATATCAGGCGTAAGCGCAATATAGAGGGAACTTGTCATCACAGAAAATTGTTATATTAGGATGACAGATGGCAAATTTAGGGAAAGATTGATTGCTATGTCCCTTCTTTCAGAAACATGAATAAACGAGTTACAACAACACTCTCGCTTTTATCGAGTGTTTAAAGAGATTCAGGCTACAAGAACAGCATGATCGATGAAACATGAAGGCGTTACAGAATATTAACAGAAGCCGCGGCCTATAGATAGAAAATGGGTGTTAACATAGAACTCACCACAACCGGAGGTTATTGAAATGCTATTACTAATGCAGGAAAAAAAGAAACAAAAAATTTGCCGGACCAAACTAGTCGTAAATACTTTGAACAGCCATCGTCTTTAAAAACCAGTGAGACATATGTTATACACACACACACACACACACACACACACACACACACACACACACACACACACACACACACACGAATATAAATATATATATGTATGTGTGTATATGGTTTAGTTATGGCATATTCTGTTAAGAACGTAGTAGAATCATCCTGTGCTATCCTATTGTAAAATGGAAGAAAACCTAAAATCGAAGGACAGGTTCCAAATACATATGATGAATAAGTATAGACGAAATATAAGTCAATTAATACATTAAAATTAAAATTTAAAATGTTCATGCTGTATTACATGAATATTTTTTCAGCAGTATATACGCTTCCTAAACCATTTATATTATACATATATACACGAAAATACACAGATGAATGTACATATTTATATACATATTTAGACATACATATATATAAGACAGAAATATATACACAAATACACACATATACATATATATACGCATACATGCACGCATACAAATCTCATACACAAATACATATATACATATATGCACGCATACATGCACGCGCACAAAACATGTGAGTGTACGCGTGTTCGTGTGTGCGTGAGTACGTAAGTAGATATATATATATATATGTTTAAGTGTGTGTGTGCGCACACTAGCATCTGTGTATGTATATACGCGCGAGTAACTACTATTAAAATCAAGCCACGACATACAGAGAGGGCGTTCTTGAAGCGGGGGATTTTAAACTTACGGAGACAAAAATTATACATCACCTGAAGAAACACAACTAGATCTCATAATGTAGTTATGCCCGTAATGCGCTTAATATATAAATTAGTCTATCGAATAATATTGGCCCTCTAAACTTAGGGTGTATTTAAGCATTGTCTTCGTGGATAGTTCCTGGGCTGGATGTTGTTCTGAAGAAGGAGAATAAGTCCTGAAATGTGGATATACACCCATTACCTATTGTCTTTCAATGTTCCATCACATTGCTTAAATGGGCGTCCTAACTTTTAGTGCAGGATTTAAGGTCTATAGTAAACCTGCAGACATAAGTGTATCACGCCGCTAATATGTTGATAAGGCACAGTATTATCTACTACCGTTAATATACTTGGTAGTATATATATATATATATATATATATATATATATATATATATATATATATATATATATATATATATATATATATATATATATATAGACAGGTGTGTGTGTGTGTGTCTACATATGCTTGTGGGTACCTGTGTGCTTAATTATCTCCTTAAGCACCCTAGACCCTCACTTGAAGCCGATTTTTTACCGTTGTATCTTTGTACCAAGCTCCTTCTCAACACTCATTTTCCTCCTCGCTTAACATTTAGTTTACAGACTTGGAAATTATTCCAGTTCAATTTTATCACTCTTAATAAATCTCTTTAGAATTTAAAAGACCTACTTCATAAAGGACACACTCCTTCAGTTAACGTAACGTTTCTCCCTCATTATGGTTTCATTTAAATTAATTAAGATCTCTTGGATCAGCGCATTAATTATTTTAGCATCTACTTTACTAATACATGCAGCAGGCATATCCTTGATTTGTTTGCCCCTATCATTCTTTCAATTTGACAACATCATTAAAATGGACCGAATAATGAATCTTATATATAATATATATATATATATATATATATATATATATATATATGTATATACCTAGGAGTGAATCAGCTGAAATAGTGAGAAAATATCTACATACACTTCAGCTTTCTCCTCAATACACCTATCTTTCTAGACTCTATTAAATGCTATCGATTCACTGAAATTATTATATGAAATAGTTTGAAAACACTTTTCAAATTATACGATTAAAATTCCGTAAGATATTCAAGCAAAGATCAACACAAAATTAATATCGTATTTAATGATTTTGTTTTTGGCTTCCACTGACTCCTTAACGTCAATTAAATCACAATTTCACACAAGTATACTGTGTTTGTGTCTATTAATGTTAATAAGGACATAAATTATTGGTTAGATAATGTGATACTGTACAGTTCAATATAATTACACTCTACATATGTAATATATATATACAGACAAGCATATACACACACACACACAGGCACA
>NC_142942.1:18815663-18825663 GCF_046866305.1 Octopus bimaculoides | reverse complement strand
CTACAAGCGCATGTTCTACGGGTATACTCTCTCTATCTCTCTCTCTGTCTCTCTCTCTCTCTATTTCTCGTTGTGCTTTTGTGTGTATGTCTGTGTGCTTCGTTGCGTGAGTGAGTGTGGCTGTCAATTGCGTGTATCAGAAAACTCAAAAGTGGTGATGTCTCCTTTGTGCTGTTTAATTACATTTCGTAATAATTAAATTGACAGATAAATGTCAAATTACAAAGCCACCCCACCCCCTTTGCCTTTTTATACTTCATCCACAACTAGTCCACTTATGTTTATGACAAGATATTCTTATTGGTAATAATCATAATTAGTTCCTTTTCGCTTTGTCCATCTAATTCTTTGCGTAAATCATACGAACCAAACTACTGGCATTTATCACCGATTAAACATCACTCACAGACATGTAGTTCTCATGTAGATGGCAGTGCGAGTGGTGGCGATCATTGTAGAGATGGTGATTTTGATGATGGCTCTCTTGCTGGGTGATATATTTGAAGTTACACACAGAAAATCACAACTATAATAAAAGATAGATAGATAGATAGATAGATAGATAGACATATAGATAGATAGATAGATAGATAGATAGATAGATAGATAGATAGATAGATGCATACATACATACAAACATACATTCATACATACATACCAACATACATGCATGCATACATACATATATACGCATCATTATAAGTTTATGTATATTCATATATATATATATATATATATATATATATATATATATATATATATCTATATATATATATATATGCACACATTTATCTAATTATACATATACACGTGCAGTCATACATCATATGTAAGGTATAGCATTTACTTATGTAAGCACACGAACACAGGCACATATGGCACACACACACAAACACACACACACCACACACATATATGCTGTATATATAAGGTCAAAAGTTAGATAAACCACATTAAGAGAGAGAAGGATATGAGAAGAGATGTGTGAAAATTATTTTGATAGCATCAAAGCCGTTTCTCCGCTCCTTTCAAAGTCACGTGTTGATGATGTCATATAAGGTATGGTATCTATCACATTTATTTTACTTTCTCTCTGTCACTCTTCTCTCTTTCTGTCTCTTCCTTTCTTCCTCGCCCTTTCTCTCACTTTGTCGCTCTCTCTGTCTCTGTGTCCGGAGAGATTTATCGTTGCAGGTGCCATTAGCGAAGCTTTTAAGAAATTAATAACCAAGCAGTATGCTGGAAATTGTTATTATCCCATGGCACGTGGCCAATCCTCACTTCCAACACCACCACCTCCTGCCGTAATCATAATCACCCCCTTCCCCCACCACAGTCTCCACAACCGTAACATCTCCCCACTGACGGAGGTGGATGCTGTCGGTGAGGAAGGTGGTTCCTATCTTGCCTGAATTCCTTAACCTGAAAGATGACCAAGTAACTATGACATAGTATTTCACCTGAAGCCGAACATTCCTGATGATTAACAAGTGAAAAAACACGTCTCGAACCAGCTGGAATGAAGTCCAGTCCAGTCTCCCACATTATCTCTCACATCTAGCTGCAGTCTTGAAATAATGAAAAGATGAACAATGCAGTAAATTTAGATATATAGCATTATATGTTGTGTGTGTGTGTATATATATATATATATACGGTTAAAAGTTTGCAAAAATTGGTTCTGATTACTGAAGATATCTGAGCACATTTTTTCGGATGTCTACTTATATTTAAAAAGAAACCTCAGATTTACTGAACAGCTTCAAGTTAGGTTATGTCTTTCTTCATTTGCGATAGCTATCCACAATCAAGTTTAGTAATAATTGCTTCTACAATCCTATATTCTCTGTATAACTCATTTACATCAGCTCTTCTCAAATATCCATTTCCCATTCCAATATTTGACACTTGCATTGTCAGTAGTATCGGCAGACATGTGACTCCGGTACATACCAAGTATATTCAGTTATACCATGTTACTTCATCTGATTAGTCAAGTGCCACTTATTGCTTTCCCTTCTCACAACGAAACGATCTCAGAGATATTGGCAGACATTTTGTTCGAAAATTTTGTTGCTACTACAAAGGTCAAATTGTGTTCTTTGTTATTTTTCATATTCATTTGTAGAGAATATGGAGTAAGAATATGTGCACATAGATAGTTTAATGAGTTATCTAACTGCCACATGCTTTCCTATTATTGCGTCCCTGTTTGTTTCTTTATCTGCCACTAACATCATTTCCCTTTCCCTGACAAAGTTTCACAGAATCGTAATCTTTTACACATTTTACTATTCGGCTGTTATTGCGTTGTCTTTTTAGGCTGATCGAGCTCAGCCGGAAAATGATAACGTAAGTCCATGTAAGAATATTAACTTCGTTTATCTGGGATAAATTACCATCCAATAGTGCTTACTCTCACTGAAAAAAACAAATCTAGATTGATTTTTTCCCCCCACTCATTGTTTAAAACAATCCTGATTTTCAGAATTTGAAAACAAGAGTAAAAATACAAGCATAGTCGAGTGCAGACCTTTCGCCATATGTGTCGACGTATGTTTCGAAGCAGACATCATCTTATAAGAGTCAAGGCATACTTCCTTGTCATATGTGTCGGATATATGACATCGAAACCGCGGGAAGATTTGCGTGACACATTCAAATAATAACATGCTTATTCCACCATATTGCTTAGCGGAATTTCGTCCGTATTTACGTTCTAAATTCAGATAAAGCCCAGGTAGATTCTTTCGGAATCCATAACATAAGTACTAGTTCAACATTAGGGGGTCGACTAACCCCATCCAAAAGTTGGAGACTTGTACCTTTAGTGAAAGGGAATAGAAATTTAAAATGAAGGAACAAGGTGAAAGTTATAAGGATTGCATATATTTCATTTATTTACTGTTTTCTGTTTACTGATTACGGAGTTCTTAAAATTTCTAGATACATGGCACTATTTCATTCGTTTTGGAGATCGTCAGCATGTTGTAACCTGAGATATATGATTAAAACGTTTTATGAAGCAAGGCAGTTCTTTTAAATAGAACATTATTAGACTCTAGCAGAAGATATATATATATATATATATATATATATATATATATATATATATATATATATATATATATATATATATATATATATAGATAGATAGATAGATAGATAGATAATCATCGTGGCACACCGTAAGGAGGGATTACGTGAGGGGTAATCACAGAAAAGCGATGCAAAAATTGGAAGGTTATATCGAATTTTGTCGTGAATATAAAAAAAAAACAGAGGGAATGGTAACGATTGATCAAAACGAGGGGGAAAAAATCAATGTTTACAAAGCTTACATCAACATCATTTCCATAACTATTTAGATTCCTTCATTTATATACTAACTCCAGCAAATGTCGCCAATATGTTTAGACATTTATCTTTTCTGTTCACTGCGTCGTCGATTTACGAACCGGTAGGAAACGACTCGTGGTACCATGATACAAAGCCTTTGTGTCTTAAAGAACTGCTCTTCTTGACTTGTCGTCTATTAAAATTCCATTACGAGCTAGGATGCATTATAGGAATATAAATCTATAAGCTAGTGAATTTTTGTATCGATCCTTCAAAAATCAAAGATAACCTATGCACTGTGGGATGTGAAAACAGTAGATAAGGGGCCGCTAGGCAAAATACACACACAGCAGGGTTAAGTACACCGGTTGACGTTCTTCAAACGTCTACACCATGTCCGATTACATACATACAAAAATACATATATATATGTATGTAATTATGTATGTATGTATGTATGTATGTATGTATGCATGTATGTATGCGTGGTGTATGTATATGCATCTAAATACACACAGACACGTATCAACCTTGTAGAGAAGTTAGCTGAAATAAATCGATAGCTGAAAGAATTTTCTTTTCCAATTTGAAAGCTATAAAGCCCTGTACTGGTTGACATTGTTTATCTGCACAAA
Organism: Octopus bimaculoides; assembly: GCF_046866305.1. NCBI lineage: Eukaryota > Metazoa > Mollusca > Cephalopoda > Octopoda > Octopodidae > Octopus > Octopus bimaculoides. The sequence continues at coordinate 18,821,689 of NC_142942.1, read as the reverse complement.
TATATTTTTAATAAATTTTTTTCAAAAATTCTTCTTTTTATAATATACATAATTTTATTTAATTTCACCTTTATTATATATATATATAAAATTGTATTCGATTTTGTTTTGTTTTTGTTTTCAACCTGTTTTGTTTATGTTCCTTCTCTTCTGACTACTTTACTAAGTGTCTCAAATATTTCTAAGCTTTTCTTGTCATTCTTTGAAAATTCACGCATACGTACCTTACAATTATTATAGACACACGAACACACACATACGCTGAGAGCGACAGACGTATGTACGCCTATATAGGCATATTAAAATATGTGACTGCACATACACACGTACACACACACACGTACACACACGCACACACACACACACATACACACACACACACACACACACACAAACACACACACATACGTACAATTTATATTTATTTATACGCACATTATAACATTTATATATATAAGCTTATGTCTGTGTATATGTTCGCATACATATATAAACACTTTTTGTTTGTATGTGCTTATATACATATGCACCTACACACATCCCTATACATGTACATGTATATACATACACCGATATACAGATGCACACATGCAAATTACTATGTGCTTTATTCTTAACCAATTTATTTAATTTTCTATAGAATATTACCGTTTCCTTTGTCCATTTGTTTCTCATACCAATTTAGTTTAATTTGCCTCTTCATACTTATTTTTGGAAAATTGCCACTTCTCTACACCAAACACCCTCCAATCTGCTAAATTCATTTAACATCTCTCTCATCATAATCACTTCGGAAAATATAGTGAAGTATATACTTATATGCCGAGGTTAGAATAAAGCAGAAACCTGTCCATTCATGTCTTTTGTTATCGAGCAAAATATATATAATCCATACGTCGAATTTCCACGTCATATCATTATTTCTGGTTCATTGTATCTTGGAAGAGTCCTAACGCCAAAAATAATAACACACGCACAGGTTCAATTCAACTTCTTTCAATATTCAACCAACTAATAGTAGTAATAGTAGTAGTAGTTACGGCAGCAAGAATATTTGTAATACGAGTAGCTATGTTAATGACTGTGGTAGTAGTTGTAGAGAAATATATCAGCTGTTTTCGCTCAATAAACACTCACAACGCCCGGTTTGGGAATCGAAAGTGTGATCCTACTACAGCGAGTGCGCTGCCTTAACCACTGGATCATTGCGCGTCCACCTAAGATTATAGAATGTTGCGATTTCTAACAGTTCGAATCTTCTTGTGAAGGCTCCCTCATTGGTCTTCAACAATAAAAAAATTTAAAAAATCAATAATTGAAGAAAAATACTAACTTGAATAGTTAAAGTTAATTAAAGTAGGTTAATTATCATTAGCATGCCCAAGAAGAAAATAATTAACTAAATGCCTGGTCATGAAAAAAAGATATTTGATTAGTTAAAAGTTAATTAAAGTGGAATAATGATATGAGAAGGAGGAAATTTTAATACTACTACAAATAAAAATAATAATCTTTTATTGGCGACAAGGGCCGAACACAAAACAAATTGGAGCAAGAAATTAGGGACGGGTGGGGTTTAACATACAAATTGAGTAAGCAATAAAATAACAATGACATTTAACAATACAATTAAACAATGAAAATTGCCCAAAAGGGGTCCATTCCTCAAGAGAACAACCGAGGAACCCCACACATCCTGGTTATCCCGACTGCCGTGTGCACCTCAGCAGGGGCCTCTCTCCTTCTCAACTCTTCCGGTTTACTATCGAAAGTTCAGAGTAGGCCCATTTAGACGCTATATTCACCCATCTTTCAACAAAAATCCTGGGGAGAACTTCTCTCATTACCGACACCTTCCTTCTCAAGTGGAACTTGAAAACGTCACTTTCCTTTTAAAGTGGAACTTGAAAAAGTAGATTAGGGCATGGCCGAAGAGAAGGTATCTGTCTTCAGTCATTTCAATCTCGTCCACCACGCTAAATATTTTGCGCACATATGGGTCACCATGTCGCGCACATGTGGTTGTGATGCATGTGCCTGGTGTACCTTTATCAGATGGGTAGTTATGATGGATCACGGGTATATTGGGCTTTGTACATTTGTATCCCAGTGTCTCTTTGATGGCATGCGCTACTCTCTCACTCTATATTAATAATAAGGGTTTCAAATTTAGCCAGAAGGGCAACTATTCAAGGGGACGGGACTAATCGATCACATCGAACCCCAGTGTTTCACTGGTACTTAATTTATCGATCCCGAAATAATGAAAGCAATGTCGATCTTTGCAGAATTTGAACTCAGAACGTAGCGACGGGCGAAATACCGATAAGCATTTCGTCCAGCTTGCTAACGATTCTACCAGCACACCGCCTTCACAATAATAATAATAATAATAATAATAATAATAATAATAATAATAATAATAATAATAATAATAATAATAATAATAATAATAATCCTGACACATACAGGCAAAAAAGCAAACAATGTTGAATGCATGTTTTAGTGGATTTCAAGCGACACAAATTCTTTTATCAAATCCAGAAGAAAAAAATGTATAGTCGACCACTGGCCATAATACCAAAAACTTTGGGGACTGTACAGATTAAAAAAAAAAATTACCAATGGGAGTTTACAACGACTAAATCATTTTTCACAAAATTTATAAGGAAAATTGCCGAAGAGGAAGAATCCTTTTACAAAAACCGAGTTATTGTCATATCTCAGGTATTGTTTCTTTCCTCTTTCTTACAAAAACATACTTTGAATAGGTGCAATCTCAATAGATTTTGCTAAATATATGCTGACAGCGTTTCCTTTTTTTTTTAACCTCGACTTCCTCTACAATAATCTAATGAAAACTTAGCCAGAAAGGAAGATGTCAGTCCCGAAGCCCTTTTACACGTCTCCACTACACGAGTCCCCCACATCACTCCTTTAGAAACAATACCAATGAGAAAAAAATTGCCGCCACCTTCTATCAATGAAATGTAGCGCTTCAGTTTTAGCTACAGTTTGTGATGGTAGCTGGGTTCGGTTCTGTATGGCAGCAACACATCGATATAAACACACTGACTGGTGCTGCGCAGGTCCGGAAAGAAGACGAGAACAACCGATAGGTAGATATATCGATAGCTAGTAACAAACATGGATAAATAGATGGATAGATAGATAGATTGACAAATAAAGGTTGTTAGAGAGACTACTGTATAGAGTTTTAAATCATACGACAACTAAACAAAGGGCTTACCATTGTAGGATTTACGGTAAACAAATTACAGTAGAAATGCTAAATATAAATAGAAGAGAAAGTTGTATGGTAAATATTTATACTATGGTGAACATACGCATGTACACGTATGAATAGATGATATATATATATATATATATATATATATATATATATATATATATATATATATATATATATATATATGTATATATATATATATGGAGAGGAAGGGAGAGAGAGAGAGAGAGAGAAAGACGCACAGAGGAAAATATGTACGTAAGTGCGGCAACAACAAATTATTCAGTTTATTTACCACATTTTGTTTGTAGCCACGTTTCAAAATAAATATTTTCTCGCCTAGATTCGTCTCCATGGTAATCATGGAAATTTATTATTTACTCGTATTTTACACTGGTATCGACTAAAATATTTATAAATACCACAACGGTAATGTATGTGCATAAGTACGTATATATGCATGTATGCATGTGTATAAATATATGTGTGAGTGTGAGAGTAAGTGTGACAGAGGTGAAGAGTGCGGCCTTATTTAGGAGTGGTTGTACATCCTTTCATAGGTAAGGGCAATCAGTGGTTAATAAATGCATTTTGCAGGAACTATCTATGTCTCTAGTTCTTTATCTACCTATTTCTAGTAGCTGCATCATTCCATCTTTCTTCCTCTTCGAATATATATATATATATATATATATATATATATATATATATATATTTATTTATAATAGGCAGAGGTGCTAGCCACAAAATCGCTCTATGAGATCAACGCAGTAGTTGTACTGACAAGTAATATTCGTATCCACTTTAACATGGCTATTTGTTCGAGTGGACTCTACTGCGATTTATATATATATATATATATATATATATATATATATATATATGTGTGTGTGTATATATATATATATATATATATATAAAGAGAGAGAGAGAGAGACAGGGAGATAGACAGAGCAAACTACTTACCATACAGCCACTCCTGCGCTTACATGTTATACATATATATATACAAGTACATATATTATGTTCGCAATTTTATCGGATGCAGCTGTGCATCTTTAATCAGTGAGAGGAGGCGTCCTCTTGGGGTTAAAAACTCACAGTAGAGTCCGCTCGAACGGACAGCCATGTTAAAGTGGCTACGAATATTATATGTGTGTATGCATACATACATATAATTATATGCATACATATAATTATATACATATATATAATTATAAGCATACATACAATTATTTGCATACATATATTCATATACATGCGTATAATTATATGCATACACATAATTATATGTATACATATAATTATATGCATACATATAATTATATTACATGAATATTATATGCAAAGATGTGATGCTCTTTGTTTGGAGCACCTCCGTATATTTTCCTTCATTTTATCGTTTAGTTTCACTTTCACATTTATATAATATTTTTTCCATACCCCATTCCCCTTCCATAGCAACGCTTTCTGTAATACATTTCTTGTTTCTCTTCCTTTATTTCCCTTATTCCGCTATCCGTTGCTATGCTAAGTACCTTAACTTAGAAGGCGTGTCCTCAACCAGAAAATAAGTCCCTTTTCACAAATACTACACTGTAACATTTCAGGTTTAAGTCGGTAACCTACTTAAAATGTTGGTTACTGAACAATGAGCTGGAGGAGGCGCTCACGAGGAAGAAACAAGAGCAAATGTAAAAATTATAAAATGTAAATAAAATTAGATATTAAACAAAACATTTTGAGGACAGAACGAGTTGGTATGTAATTTAGTTTGCGTTGTGTGAAAGTGGTTGTTATCGAGGACATCCTACCTTTAGCTTCCAATACAATACAACCTCAGTAATCTTCCTGTAGTATACTTGTCATCCTTTTAAAATTCTTATGGAATATATATACGTTCGTTTGTAAATACATAGAAGCAAGTATGTAGGCGTTTGCTTCGGTGCGCATGCATAAACACGAACATGCCCTCACGCATACAGAAACTAAAAACCATACACACACTTATCTACGCACAGACAGACAGATGCACGCACACACGCATATGTTTAAGCGCACGCACGAAATACTCGGCCTTGAATCAGTTATGGAGATGTACAGTTAAATATACAAATACATAAATGAAGGAATAAATATATAAATGAATAAGAATAAAATATTAATGTATTCTTTAGTGTGGTGGTTGATCGAACTATCGAAGAACAGAGTGCTCAATACATTGAGTAGAGTAGAAATTCATAATATCGGTTTCGCCTTGAACATTAGATTGGGAAAATGATTATTCAATGATTGAAGTCAAAAACTGAATCCAAATTATTGTTTTTATTTTTTTGTTTTGTGTGTGCATGTGTGTGTGTATGTGTGTCTGCGCGTGTGTTTGCGTGCTGCGTTGTCGCCTCTGACGTCGGACAAACGAAATAAGTAAGCGCAATACGTGTTTCTGAGGACCTGCTTCTTTCCTGATAGATTGCTTCGAGATCGATATTCATGCCACAGCAGGCAGGCTAAAAAACGTCAGCTGAAGCAAACGGACGGCGCAGACCACTAAGACAATAAAATCACTACACTATACATGCACACCAAGAACCAAGATATTTAAGTTGTTGCAGTTCACGCCGGACCATCGGTGTGGCATAAAATTGAGCTGCGTAACAAGCTTACAATTTCAGCTTCAATATTGTATTATATATATATATATATATATATATATATATATATATATATATATATATATATATATAAATGAAAAATGCATTAAATACTAAAGAGCGTA
>NC_142942.1:18805663-18813163 GCF_046866305.1 Octopus bimaculoides | reverse complement strand
ATATATATATATATATATATATATATATATATATATATATATATATATATATAAGCATATACATGCCTGTGTGTATGTGAATATATACTTATATATGTCTGCGTATATGTGCATATATTTACTTTTGTATATGCATATACACGTGTATATCTATATATATATATATATATGCGAACATAAATGTATATATATTTATTTGTGTGTGTGTGTGTGTGTGTGTGTGTGTGTGTGTGTGTGTGTGTGTGTGTGTGTGTGTATGTGTGTGTATTTATTGTTTAGGTTTTAATTAGTCACAACTGGTCTATATTCTTCTGTATACCGTGAATCAACCATGAAGAAGTTACAAGAAGAACGGACCTGCTAAAAACAGCGGCCAAACCTCCTTCTACAGTGAACTCATACCGTGCCGTCTTAAGTGATCAAAGAAATAATGTTCTATATTGATAGGTGTGGTCATGACTGATTCACTTTGATCATGCATATTTTCGATCTCGATAAGAGCTAACGTCAGCCTAAATAACAACAGCATATATTAGAAAGGAAGCCGCAAAAAGACGTAGGTTGTCGTTGTTTTGCTCCAGAATATCTGTGATCTAGCAATTTATATGATTAGAGATGTTTCGGCCTGCTTTATTTTGCAGCCATAATGTATCTATGACAACAGTAGTCAATATTTATTTCTATTAAACATTTGTGATTTATGAGAAATCTGGTTGTAATTTCTAGCAGTCACATCCAAGCATGTCACACGTTGATATGATAATAAGGGGAAGTGTCAATAGCAAATATACTAATACAGGAGAGTTGTGGGTAGAACGCTTTTTATAATAGAATCTATATGACAATAATCGGTGCGAAGTCTATTTGAAGGTGCGAATTATATTGGTTTCAAATAGAACAATTCGATAGCATCGGACCCTGTGCTCAGTTGGTGCTTATTTTATCGACCCCGAAAGGATGAAAGGCAAAATCGTCAACTGCGGAATTTGGACTCAAAACGTTAAGATGGACGAAACACCAATAGGTATTTTGCCCGGTTCGCTAACTATTCTGCCATCTCATCGATTTAAGGAAGCAAATAATATTTTCAGGAGAGGGGTAAATCGATTGTATCAACCCTATTACATAACTGGCTCTTATTTTATCGATCCCGAGAGGAAGAAAGGCAAACTCAACCTCAGCGGAATTTGAACTAAGAACGTGGAACCGGACGAAATAATGTTAAGTATTTTTTTACGGCGTACTAACAATTCTGGCGTCTCGCTGCTATAAAGGAGCAAATAATATCGCTTTCGAGATTTGGTACAAAGCTAGCAATTTTGATGGTACTTATTTTATCGACCCCTAAATAATGAAAGGAAAAATTGACCTCGGCTGATATGTATTTAAACGAGTACATTTCATCGATACACCCAACGCAAAGGTATATACTTACTAAAGTATCTTCAACAGCGGTATATTGAGCTTGGATAATGCACTGCTAGCGAACTTTCGAAGTCACTCTCAATAAAAGTTTGCTATAAGAAATGTCTGTATATAAATATACTTATGTACATCTGTGTATTAATTAATTCACGCACACATACATACATACACACATATACACACACACTCACACTCACACACGCGCGCGCACACACAGACACACCCACATATGCATATATGTGGAGAGTGGGAAGAATATACATATATTTATAATGTAGGAAATAATATGTGCGCGTGTGCGCGTGTGTAGAAACATATAATGCTGGAAATAATATACATATGTTATATATACATATATACATACATACATACACACATATATATATATATACATTCATATATATACATATATATATGTATGTGTATATATATATATATATATATATATATATATATATATATATATATATATATGAATGTGTGTAGAAAAACCCGGATATAATGGAACAAACACATACATATGTCCCTACATATATACAGTCATAGAAATTGCATACAAAACTTAAAAACGGATACAAACAGCTTAACGTCTATAATAATATTCGTATATACACACAATTACGTAATTGTACAGACATATCTATAATATTATATACATGAACATACTGGCAATTTTGTAGTCACATAAACATTTATAATATTATACATACATACGCACATTTATGCAGTTGCACAAACACATCTATAATATTTCACATAAATAGACACATAGATGTGGAGTTTTGCTGGAACATACACATTTGTAATCATATGCATAGCCACAATCACATCCATATACATTGTGTACGTACACACACGAATATAAAATAATGATTATAGTACTCCCATGTCCGATAGAAAACACTAATATACAACCTAACAATTTTGTTATGATTTTGTATTTTGTCGTTGTTGCTTTCAGATTTTCTTTTTCCTCGAAGACAAACGAGTATTGGTAGCCGAAAGCTCTCTGATATGAATTTTAAACATAACCTGTCATTTTACCCTAATTCAGAATACCAAAATTTTGTATTGAAAATAGTTTTTCTTCTTCCGATAATGGTTTTTCTATGGTGCTCTTTATATTTCGAATATTTTCAGAGAATCTGGATAGAATGCGAATATGTACAGACAATACAGGAAAATATTAGAGTCGCAACAAGCTGACAAAATCGCCAGAAAAGCCATGTAGCCAGTAGTAATGTGTCGTAGATATTGAAACTGTTTCTACTGAGCATTAGAAGGAGGTAACTAGAAGCGTGGACGTTTTTCTGCCTTTGTTGTTGTACCTTAACAAAGTAAGCGACATCTTTAAATGGCAATATATGTTCGGCGTGTTGGAAAATGTATTAATAAATCTAGTAAAATGATAGATAAAATATAATACTGCATGAAATATACGTTCTAAGTGCAAATCCTGATGATGTCAACATTACCTTTCACTCTCCTTGGGGTCAAGAAAACACATACTAAGAACCTGGATCAATATATCGAAAATACCTCATCCAGAATTTGTCTTCGTAAGACTCAAATTACATTCACAGATCCATTGAAAATAAATGCAGCTTCTTTTTCTTTTCTCTTTTTTAATCGTTTTGTTTTTAAAAGCCTTTCTTTCAAACATATGTCAAAATCGACGACAGTGACCTCTATATAACAGAGTGTGGCAAAAGAACTGAAAGATATTTAAGGCTGTGTGGCAGGAGATACACAGAGACTGTAATGATAAACTCGATAGAATCGGTAGAAAGGTGGCGAGCTGGCAGAATCGTTAGCACGCCGGGCGAAATGCTTAGCGGCATTTCGTCTGTCTTTAAGTTCTGAGTTCAAATTCCGCCGAGGTCGACTTTGCCTTTCATCCTTTCCGGGTCGATAAATCAAATACCAGTTACGCACTGGGGTCGATGTAATCGACTTAATCCCTTTGTCTGTGCTTGTTTGTCCCCTCTATGTTTAGCCCCCTATGGGCAATAAAGAAACAAGAATCGGTAGAAAGTTATGGTAATGTGCATTAACGGTAGCAACGAGAACATAACTGGCACTCCGTGGGTTACGACAACGAGGATCTCAGTTGATCCGATTAATGGAACAGACTGCTCGTGAAATTAATGTACAAGTGGCTGAGCACTCCACAGACACGTGCAACCTTAAGGTAGTTCTCAAGGAGATTCAGTGTGACACAGAGTATGACAACATTGGCCCTTTTAATTACAGGTACTACTCATGCTCGCTAGGTGAATGAACTGAAGCAACGTGAAATAAAGTGTCTTGCCCAAGGACGCAAGATTTCGCCGGGAGTTGAACTCACGATCTTACGATCGTGACCCGAATAACCTAACCACTGAGCCACGCGCCTTTCCAACGAGAACAATAAAAGCAATAAGAAGGTGTGTGTTTTAACGTTTGCGTCACAGAACATGATTATAAACGAGATTGGTGGCCTGTTTCTATTGCGTCGGTCGTGTAGGAAATTGGCAGCGTTTTATTAAACTTTGCTGTGGATTTACAAATAGAAATTCTCTTTGATTTATGAAGTAGAAATATTTTAACTACATTCTGTAAAATGATCGGTAATCTGAAGAGCATCAACTCTAGAATAGAGTTTAAAATGGCACAAATGAGTAAAAGTTGGACTCCGAGACGGTCAGGAAGTCAATAACTCCGAATTTGGACGGCGATGACCCGTCTGACACATACAGACATGGACAAGTAGATGTAGAATGTCGTTGAGAATGATGTTGTTAAGGAGGAGGAGGAGGAGGAGGAGGAGGAGGAGGAGGAGGAGGAGGAGGAGGAGGAGGAGGAGGAAGAAGAAAAAGAGGAGGAGGTGGAGGAAGAAGACAATGATTATGTACAACACAGTTTTAAATACGTAGAAATACATCGTTGTTGTTAAAGCATGCATAGATATGCTCATGCGTGGGTAAACACGTGATTTTCTGTTGATTCAATGAACATGTACACACAAATGACACACACACACATACGACATGCCTTTTTCTACTCCACACTTCTCTGCCGCATCCCTCCTTCATTCTCTCTATCTCTTCCACAACCCACTACAACCTCACCACATCATCTAGTGTTTTACACTCATGCATAAATCTATTGTCACACTCACGCATACATTACACATACAGTTAAATGCAGAAGAGGCGGAAAGCAATGTGATTGTGCTATATAGGCTTAATGCAAATTTATACAAGATTTTCACAGTACCTTCTGCTTGAATAATAAGTAGTTTTCATACAAGAATATTAATTCTGGATATATTCTGCTTAACTGATGAAATTTAGCAACTCAAGCTAATATTACGTAATGATTTTCACTTATTCCAGTTTAGGCAACAATAAATGTGAAGTGGCTGTTAAAAATTGCGCGCTATATTGGTGATAAATAGTTTAGTGACGTTTGTAATGCATGCAAATTGAAAATAAATGTTTTGGGCAATTATAATTTTGTACAATCAATAAATTGCACTATTTACATCCCCAGTGGGTAAATGTCTAAAAATCGATTGTAAATCAATTGGAAATATGCAGAATCCAAGCTGCGTAAACGAAAGAGACGTTACTCGGGTTGAGCCTACAGCAAGTTCATCTTCTAAAGTAATATATGAGCGAAGAAAAAATACGGAAATAAAATATTATGGAACTTCTATTGCTTAGGGTTTCACCCGAATTGGGGACAAAGCTAAGCCAAGCGTAGAGTGTAGAGGGGTGTCATTAAAATCATTTAAAATCTGGTTGCAGGGAAATTTAGAACCATCACATTCGAATTTAAAATACCCGAGAACAATTTTAAAGGAAAACGTGGATCTGAACGAAAGTGTAGGTCCATCTTCGTCATTTATGCCAAAAAAAAAAAACAACCAAGAAAAGAAATACGGAAGAATATATAAAATATACATAGTAAAACATTGAACAAATGATTTGACGATATGTATTGTAGATGTTATATATGTTTATATGATATTAATATCGCCGTTATTTGTAATAATACGGTTGCCTGGCGAATTCATGAAATCTCAAATGTTTCAGAAAGTGGTCTATCAAGATTAGTTCAAATTTGTTCGATTATCTTCTCGTTAATTGATGCATCAACAGATGTGGGTCTAACAATGTTCTTTGTGGCTCAACAATTCTGTTGCAGAATTAGTCATTAACAAAGAATTCTTAATCTGCTAGACAATGGGTAATCATACGTCAAGGAAACACTGCTGAAGTTAAATTTAATTAATGTGTCCTGCGAGTATTTGGGCTGATGGACTTGCAGTAATAATAAAGAATGTGTCATATTTTTACTTCATATGAACTAAAACATATACAATACCCATTGTTTTCTTCGCCTTTAAAAACCAGCAATAAAATGGTAATGTGGGTCTCAAAGTTTGAAACGAACTGTAAATATTTTTTCCAAATCTCGAAAGCGGCAAGCTTTCAGAATTGTTAGCACGACGGCCAATATGCTTAGTAGCATTTCGTCTGTCTTTACGTTCTGAGTTCAAATTTCACCGAAGTCAACTTTTCCTTTTGTCTTTTCGGGGCTGATAAAATAAGTAGGAGTTGGGCAGTGGGTTTAATTTAATCGGCTTGTCTTCTCCCTCGAGCTTGTTCCAAAATTGGAAAGCAATATTACTATAAATCTCATTACTTTTATTTAATCAGGTTCATTAAATGCAATAAACTTTAATATTTATATGAAACTATGCAGGCCCTGCATTCACATGTATTATTATTCTGACCAGGACTGGTTATCGCATAGAACATAGCTGGCGACATCTTTCTTTCTTTCTTTCTTTCTTTCTTTCTTTCTTTCTTTCTTACCAAATCACATTAAGAAATTGGATTATTTGCATTTGGACATCTTTAAACTTTGTGCAAACCTTTCAGTGTTGCATGGTAAAAGTGGTAAAATTTTCTGATATCGTCTCCGATTTCAATCTTGTTTTTCATAGTAATAATAAAAGATGTTGCAAAGGCGAAAGTCAAATGAATGCACTTACGTGTAAATTAAGACTATTTAGTATCTTGAAGATCATAGTAGATTCATTTTACTATCAATTAATACTAATATTTTTTTTAAGTTGAAATAGACAAGATTCAATTTCGTAGCTTTTGTCTGATACGATTAATCAACAAAAGCAGCAGTAACGACGACAACAACAACAACAACACCAAAATCAACGGGCCCCATCTCAAGTTCATGCACTGTTTATCTTGATTTAAGGTCACCATATCGGGCATATATGGTTGTGATACATGTGCCTGGTGTACCCTTATCAAATGGGTAGTCATGATGGATATACTGATCTTATATTTTACCCTAGTGTCACTTTGATGGCAAGAACTGCTCTTTTACTCAATAATAATAATAATATTAATAATAATAATAATTTTGGCACAAAGTAAGTAATATCGGGGAAAAGGTAAGTCGATTACATCAACCCCATTTCTCAACTCAAAATGGAGGAAGTGCAAAGTGGACCTTGGTGGAATTTGAAACTCAGAACATAAACACGGGCGAAATGCCGGGAAGCATTGTGCCCAACCCGGTAACGTTTCTTCCAGCTCACGGACTTTAATAATAAGAATCATCATTTTTACTGAAGGTGGTGGTGGTGTTATTATATGAAAACTCACTGCTTATTTTGTTGGGTACAATGGAAATTGTCTGCTGTCCACAGCCAGCAGACTAAAGTAACACTTGTTTACTGGTCCTGCTTCAAGAACCCTGCGAAGAGTTCTTGCAGTTCCAACCAATGCTGATTTTTGTAGGTGTTCTACCTTCACACTTGCACCGATCTCTTTCAGCCATGTTGGTAGTTCAGTGCTGATAATTCCGAGTGCACCAGTTATTACTGGTATCACGTCCACTCTCCTCATTGACCGCAAACTTCGTATTTCTCTTCACAGCATGTCTTCTCACTTCGCAAGAATACTGCATTGCGCTCTTCCACTGGACGACAATACGAGTCACAATTACTATATCATTCACACCCTTAGTAGCAATTTGGGTGTTGTGGTGAGTTCACCA
>NC_142942.1:18788163-18790663 GCF_046866305.1 Octopus bimaculoides | reverse complement strand
AACATAATACACGCCCTTTGAATGCAAATGATGTATTTATGCATCAATCCATTCATATACATACATATATACACGCAAACACATATATACATATATATATATAATCACTATGGCTTTGTATTGCTTTAAAACAGTGACTTTATAACAATGACTATATATACATTACACACACACACACACACACACACACACACATATATATATATATATATATATATAAAGAATCTTTATTTAAAAGCAGGAGAAATAAAAGAAAAGCTTTTACTCAGAGTTTCACGTTCCCGTTCGTCGGACATTTTTGTTTAATTTCATCGATGAACGGGAACGTGACACTCTGAGTAACAGCTTTTGTTATATTATTGCTGCTTTTAGATAAAGCATATTACTCTACCTCTCGTATTTGAGTACTCTTTTTTCCACCTTGTTTCACATTTATGTGCTTACTCCGGAATATAGATATATATATATATATATATAGATAGATAGATAGATAGATAGATAGATAGATAGATAGATAGATTGTATACATCGTTGTGTGATATAGGTAAATCTAGTTCTTTCAAGAAGTCTTCTAAACACGTGATGGTGAAATAACAGTTAAAAGTACAAACCATCAACTTGTTTGGTATTTTTCATTTCTTTAAAGCCAAAACAATGCGAGTTATAAGATATAATATATGTATGGTTTGTGTGTGTCTGTGTATGTGTGAATATGTGTGTGTGTGTGTGTGTGTGTGTGTGTGTGTGTGTGTGTGTGTGTGTGTGTGTGTGTGATTGTGTGTCGAAGTGCGTATAGGTGCGTTTGTATGTTGGCAACCGCAGTGAGACATGGCGAGAATCTTGCCGAAAATAAAAATGTTGTATTGAAATTAGAAACACGTCTCGGTTCATTGTAGTGAGAGACACAATAGAGAGGTTAATTTTGGAAACGAAAGAAGAATCGTAGAAAAATATTCACAGAAGTCAGGAGTGGCCCTCATTCATGTCTTGCGTTAGAATCCTATTCACAATTAAACTATTTCAAAAGCACACAAGACGAAGCTGTTTATACTTCAATTTTGCCCCAACAGAAGCATGAAAGATAGAAGCAAACGTCGCTGAAATTTAATTTTGGTATGTTGAACTTCCTTATTACAAAGCTTTTTCTTTATTCTAAAATGCTTTTAGACATTCCCGCGGATTTACTTGCATTTTTTCATTTCTTTTTCAATGTGGCTGTTTGGTAAGAAGCTTGTTTCTCAACGTCGTGGTTGTGGGTACAGTCCCACTGCGTGGTAGCTTGGCAAGTCTTTTCTACAATAGCCACCAATGCCTTTAGAGGATATATATATATATATATATATATTTAATCCACAGAATAAGCGTTTATGTAATCTGATGGTCTTCACTTAGTGGAGCGACAAACGAGGCTACAAACCAAATAGTAAAGCAATACTACAAATAAAGAAAATTTTCTTTCTTTTCTTGTCTTTTTTCTGTTTTTTATTCGCCCTTCTTAGTTTTGAATCAAAATTCCACCCGTTCGCTAAATCGTGTGCTTATAAATAAACCAACACCACATTTCAAGCGGTTACGAGAACAAACGTAGGCACGTTGACGGAGAGACACACACAAACTCACACAGACACTCGCACGCACACACACACACATACATATACACATATGCACATCGGGCATCCACATATTTTCTGTCTACCGTATTCACTCACAAGGTCAGCCCGGGGATATGGAAGAAACATATGTTACCTGGTGCCGTGCAATGAGATCGAACCGGAAATCATGTGATGATTGCAATGCCAGCTTATTTACCACACAGCCATAAATTCCCGTATATTCAAATAACACTACGAAAATATCTAGACGTAAATATTTAATGACAATCCGATAGAAACAATGTTATACTGCATATTATTTAACAAGAAATATTGGGCTATTTGTCACTATATACACACACATATATATACACACATACCTGAATATGGAGATAAATTTAAAGTCTGTGAATAGCTAAGCTTTTTCTTATGAAACAGTAGTACTTTCTAGTAAAGAGCTTATTAGAAATACGAGGTCAATGTGTTGAGCACAGATACTAATGTGCATGATTAATATTAAATGCGAATTTATGAGAAATGAACAATGTGGCGAATACGTTATTAATACAGCCATGTTTAATAATATTTTTTGTAGAGTGGAGTTCATATATCAACGTGCGACCGGTTACAGCCATATTGATGTGTTCATAGCTATCTATTTCTCTCCCTCTCTCCCTCTATCTATCTATCTATCTATACACACACACGCACACACCGCACACTCACACACACACACACGCACACTCATACACACACAGATATATATATATATATATATATATATATATATATATATATATATATATATATATATATATATATATATATATACATATTTGTGTGTCTGTGTCTATTCCCCTGCCATCACTTGATAGCTGATGTATGTTTACGTCCCTGTAACTTAGCGG
>NC_142942.1:18773163-18783163 GCF_046866305.1 Octopus bimaculoides | reverse complement strand
TAAAACTTGGAGTAACGGCACAAGTTATGAATCAAATAAATATAATTTTACTCTGTATCATGTATTGGGTACACTCTGCTTCTATAAACAACGTGTATGTGATTGTGTGTGTATTGTATACATATAAAACATTGTGTTTATTAGTGTTTAGGTTTGAATCGCATGTGTAGACACAGCAACGGAATCTGTGTGAATGTGTACGTGCGTGTTTGTGGTTGTATTTATGTTTGTATTGTAAGTGTAAACACAGCTACTACAATCTGTGTTTGCGTGTATATTTTGGCGAAACACAACAACAATATGTGTGTGTGTTTATTTGTATTTCCTATGACACACAACTACTACAATATATATGTGTATGAGTGCGTTTGTATTTTAAGTGTAGACACAACTACACAATATATTTTATTTTGCGTACAATGGAACAATTTGTTGAAAGCCATTCATACAATTGTTCTTTGTAAATGACGAAAATCAAAGTTGGCCTCACCTAAAAGCTTTGGCATAAACAGGCAGTACCATACTCAACGTCGTATACACACACACACTCACATACATACGCACAAACATACACAGATGCATATATATATATATATATATATATATATATATATATATATATATATATATATATACATATATTCAAAAGTGTGTGTATGTATATATATATATATATATACAAGCGCATCTACTACATTGTATGTGCGTCCGTGCGTGTGTGTAGATATACATACATGTATACACTCACACAGAAACACATATATACATGCTCACATAGACACCTATTTACCACATTGTATGTTCTCTTGTGTGTGTGTGTGTATGTGTGTGTGTGTGTGTGCGTGCGTGCGTGTGTGCGTATGTGTATAGATATATATAGGTATATTTATACATGCATACATACACACACGCATTATACACACACATATGCACATATACACGTATACATCCATACTTAATCACATTAATCTCCAGCTGAAAAGAGCTGAATTTCAGCCATAAAAGGCAACAAAGCAATACAATGTCAAAACAAACAAGATGGCGGTGGTGGGGGATGGTGAGGGGAGGTGGATGTTATGCAAAGAAACCTTAGTGTTCTATCTAATTAATAGTTCATTACTGTTTAAGTGATCAATTGTGGTTCTTCAAATAACTATTTATTCATTGCTAATGGCTTCATTTAGAGGCGTGCACTGTATTACAACGGATAAGGCCTATCAGTATTTGTGTTTCGAATCTAGGCCATTGGCTTTACAGTTTTATTTATTCACTTTTTTGTTTGATTTCTGTCAAGCAAACGCGACCATGCAGCAGCGCTACCTGCAATAGTTATTTTTTCTTTTTAGATCACATCGGCCCAAGGACTTAATACAGAGTGGTAAATGTTTAACGAGAGACAATTATACAGACTGGCTACGTAAACGTTTGAGACAATGGAACATAGAGAGATGCAGCCTTACATATATTCGTGCCAGCAAACAGTGAGATATACATGCACACGCTTATACATTTACACCTCTCTCGCATGTTAATAAGCACTTCTAACTTAAATTGGATGTGTTTGTTTTAGAAAGCCTTACACTGCGATAAACGTCTCGAAAAATTATTTTGTACAGATGACAAATGCTAAAGTGCATATATGTACTAGTCAATGATCTATAGTAATTGTCGTCTACAGGAGGTGATTTCTCGAGACGTTTAATCGCAGTATAAGTCGTTCTAAGCAAACACATCCAAATTAGATTGTATATGTTATTTAATAAATATATATTTGTGTCTTTGTGTATACAGACGTACTTGAACACTTCTCCTGTACACAAACGGATACTTCCACAACTCCCATATGCACTGGTGTGTAACAAACATTACTCAAACAAACGTAGAATAATATGCATACATATATACGCACTCATGCACACACATACATACATGTATATATACATGTATACATAATACATACATACACACATACATACAGACAGACAGACAGATATGCATACATACACCTTTGTGTATGCAAATGTACTCTTGTTGTGTTAAGAAACGGTCTTAAGGACCACCTGATATCGACTGTTAATCCCTCCGCCGCAACGTTTTTGTACTATTGACATGTGTTGAGTATTACATTGCGAATCTTGCTTAGTGTCTGCATGCTTGCGTGTCTGTATGTGTGCTTTCTATCCCTTTTTGTCTTGGAACATAGCGGTTCGAACCCAGAACTACATTGTGCCAGGTTCTATCCATACCTACAACTGTATACATACATACGCACGTACATACATACACACACATATGTATATGCGTGTGTGTGTATGTGTGTGTTCATATATGATTTCTGTGAGAGAGAAAGTCAGTGAGAGAGAAAGAGAAAAAGAGAGAGAAAATGGTTGATGCAGAAATGATAACTTCATATATCGTTATTGTAAATGTTGACACTTATCTCTAGAATTCCGGAAGTTATTCAATCTTCAGAAACGGAGAGAATTACAGAAATCTCTATAAAAGATTTATTGCCATCCATTCTGTAAACATTACAAAAGATTTTCCTTCTTTCTCGACGTTCAGCCAAAACACGAGGTCAAGAATCAGAGTGAGAGACTTTGACATTCATAGGGTTACATCCTTCGTTTCGGTTAAGGTTAGTCAAGTGACGTCTCCTTTAGATGCGATATCTGGACTTTCTCTTCACCAAAAACTGTTTTCACCATCAATTTCTGATGCTAGGTTTACATAAACGGAATCGATATAATACAAAGAATAAGACGTCGACGAAGATGATAGAAGCAGAAAGAGAAGAAGAAGAAGAAGAAGAAGAAGAAGAAGAAGAAGAAGAAGAAGAAGAAGAAGAAGAAGAAGAAGAAGAAGAAGAAGGAGGAGGAGGAGGAGGAGGAAGAGGAGGAGGAGGAAGAGGAGGAGGAGGGGGAGGTGAAAATGAATAAGAAAATGATGGAGGCGGAGGAAAGTAATAAGAAGAAGGAGTACGAGGAAGAAGGTGAAGAGGAGAAGAAGATGAAAAAATGTCTGAAATGCACGCGGAGCAATGAAACCGATCTGCCTGCTCTCGTACAGTGTCCGCGTATTGCTGAATTCTGGAGTTTTGTCACGTGTAGGATGGATCCGGCTACCATCCAAGTCTATTGTGAAAATCACCCCGCTTTCTTCCTTTGGTCGGGTAAGGAGCGCAATTTTTCTCTCTCTGGTGGCTATGACAAAACAAGACTAACAAGTACATATATAAGATACAGAAAATAGCCCTACTAGACACCGCATACATCCTACGTAAAACACTTTCAATACATTAAAATTAAGAGCATAACAACACACCACAGAACATGCCCAAGACACAGAGCTGTGCCCGGCAGTACAGTGAAAGCACATGATAAAAATAAGACCACTGAATAATAATAATAATAATAATAATAATAATAATAATAATAATAATAATAATAATAATAATAATAATAATAATGATAATAATAATAATAATAATATACAAAGCTGAGCATTGATATATATGTATACATATATATATATATATACATATACACACATACAAACCCCCACACACACCCGCACACACACGCACACGGACACACACACACACACAGACGCACACACATATTTATAACTACATCTCCGGTTTCATTCTTAGAAGGAGAGGCTATTGGAGCAATTTTGTGAAAATTAGAATCCTCATATTATTATTATTATTGTTAAAAATAAAACTACTGAACAATAATAATAATAATATGAGGATTCTAATTTTCACACAATTACTCCAATAGCCTCTCCTTCTAAGAATGAAACCAGAGATGTAGTTATAAATATGTGTGTGTGTCTGAGTGTGTGTGTCCGTGTGCGTGTGTGTGCGGGTGTGTGTGGGGGTTTGTGTGTGTGTATATGTAATTGTCCCTTTGCTATCACCACTAGATAAGAAACAATAGAATTCTGAGACAGTTAAAACTTTTGTCTAGAATCAATTACTAGCCTGATAGACCCTGCTATGTCAAGATGGACTTATATATTCTTCCTCTGCTCTCTCCCACTTGGTTTTAATATGTTGCCACATTTGTAATATGTCTTTTTTTCTACATTTTTTCGTGCAGCTGAAGATTGCTCTTCATATTGCATTTAAGGTAATGCTCACATTACTTAAATAAATTGAAGTAGCATGAAACGTGCGTACTGCAATCACTTTTGAAATCCGTGTTGCTTATTATTTGATTTTAATCACCCATCCTTTTGGGAGGTGAAATTCGGGTGCCTTCGCATAAGTACCATATTCAAGCCTTGAATCTATATATATATATATAGTTTTAGGGAAAATAACCAATTTTCAAGAACTCATTGAATGAGGTTGTATGGAAGATGGTATATAACATAAGAATGAGTGGGGAAAGTGTGACAACTTAAAAATAAAAGAATTAGAATATGAATGTGGTGACCTGAAGATAAAATAGAATATGGTAACCAGAGGATGACTGTGGTAACTTGGGGATGAGATAAAATGCTCTACCATATTACTGGCCTTTTCCCTTCTTTACTTCATAGCCATTTTTAAATGATATCTTGTATTTCCTTTACATCCACTAAGATTAAAGGCGGTACCATCGGCGTGTGCTCAGATGATCATGATAGCTTCGTTGTACGACAGATTTTATAAATCATGAGACATGTTTTGTTATTGAGCGGTTTTTAGAGAGAAATTGTTGGCATAGGTGAATACCTTCAGGAATAACGTCTAAGTTAGAAAGGGATAATAATTAGAAATGTCAAAGGTTACAAAGAAATATACAATTTCGCGCCGTATGTCTTCCGATCATTTAACGACGCTGTTTGTGTTGTTCCATTAATCGTGATGTGAGATTTAATGGTAAGGATTAATTTATTTAAAAGTTTTACTTTCATATTCAAAATCTGGGATTTCTAAGGTTTATAATTCTATTTGACGGTTTCTTTGCTGGTTAGATTTGTAGTTATTTAGCACAATAGTAGCTTTTCTTTGATAATGTGTCAACTTCATTTTCCGTCCTACAACTTTTTTAATTTGTGCGGCTTCAGTGTTCATATTAATGACTGCGTCGAAGATGGCGATGGGGAGGTGTTCCTTCTAGGTGTCAGCAATGGAGATTCTAAGTCTATTTGGATGTGTTGTTTGGTTTCTTCTGTAGTTTTCTTTTTCTTTTTCTTTTTTTTGAGATTCACTCAACAAATATCGATGTTTTAGTGTCTGAAAATGATGTTAGTTTGTTCTTGAAAAGATTTCTGGAAGTACTTTATGTTTTTGATGTAAGTGGTGTATACAATTTAAAACATCTTGTTAAAATCTGGCGAGAAGTAAACTTTGAATATATGGTAGAATATTCACCAACCACCTAAAAGTGGATGTTCCGTTACATCGCACAAATACTGCGATATATACTAAGAACTCTGATATGGTTATTTGGTGCATAAAAGTGTGCGGGTGAAAGGTAGTGTTTCTTTTTGACTCCGCGTGTGTTGTGCTTAAAAACATGTTTATGTTCTTGAATGTGATAAAGTGTAGAATTAGATTATTATCCTGCTTCCGGGTACAGTGTTGCTGCCAGGATTTGAAAAATAGAATAGATTTTCCCCCTTATTTTGTGATTTAGTGGAGATTTTTGAAGAAAAAGGGAGAATTAAGGGCGATGTTCTGCGAACAAATTAAACACACTCCCCAGCAGTGGTTGAAACATGAACCGATCAAGTCTATGTATAAATTTTCTTTTTCGATGTCGGTTTCCTTTTACGAAATATTAAAACAACGGCTAAAAATTTCCTGGAACAGCACCACTCCCCCGCTAATTTTATCTACTAGCCGCCACTGCCATCGATCCAAGTTCTTGACCAGTAAATGCCGCCAGATACATCTTGTTGTAATTCTGTTGTGGTAAAATGGAGAATACGACACTAAAATATCTGTTTTAAATGCTAAGATGATTAATTGTACGATATGCGGTGTGTGTTGACTTTTAGTTATGCATATAGACATACTAATTGACGTATACCTACAAAGAGAAACGCACAAACACACAACCATACATGTATACATGACATTCCCTGAACAACGCGTACACATAACTATCTATGGAGGTCTGTATGTGTGTGTGTGTGTGTGTGTACATACGCATATACACATTAATGCATATATACCAGGGGTTCCCAACTTGGGTCCGTAGACTCCTCGTGGTCTGTAAAGGTAGTATTGAGGGTCTGTGAAATATATTCAAAATTTCGTGTATTTATACATATATACAAAGACAGAGAGAGAGAAGAGAGAGAGAAGGATAGGCATATTAAAAGGGGCCCGTAGGAAAACTTATTTAAATAGAAGGATTGGGAAACACTCTTCGGAACCACTGTGAAAAGGTTGGGAACCACTGGTATACACACACACACACATTTTATATGATTGCATATACGTACACATATCTGCATGTACACCCACCCACACACGAACACCCACACCCACACACGAACACCCACACCCACACACGAACACACCCACCCACACATATAATTTACATAAATAATCATTAATATATTTACACATTCATACATATATACAAATATAAACGCATATATATATATATATACACACACATATATAACTCATACACACGCGCATACACACACATACGTATGTATGTATATATATCTATATATATATATATATATATATATATATATATATATATATATATGTATATATATATATATATACATATATATATATATATATATATATATATATATATATATATATATATATACGTATATATATATGTATATGAATATGAGTATATATATATACACAGCTATATATATGAATGTATATATGTACGAACTCACGCAACCACGCACATATATATTTGTGTGTATATGTAAGTATGTAGACATATACATATTAAAACTAGATTCCTTCCACTTGATGTTCCTCCATTATAGGTTTCCAACAGTGCATTAACTATTTTTTTAAAGTTGATTTAATAATAATCCATTTTTATCTGATATTATTACTCTATCGGGCGTAAATTGATACCGTATTAGTACATTTTGAATCGTGTACCGCTTTGTGAGATGAAACACACTCTAGTTTAACTTAAACACATATACGTGATTCTATGTCTCTTTATGTGTGCTCAACGTACATAAATGTGTGACAGCGTGTGTATATATCTAAACTGGTACCCACGTATACCGTAACATATGTTGAGATATAAACAGTTATGTACCTACGTAGACAATTAGGTACATAGATAGGAGATAAGTAGATAGATGAATATATATATATATATATATATATATATATATATATATATATATATATAGAGAGAGAGAGAGAGAGAGAGAGAGAGAGAGAGAGAGTATCAACCGACAGATAAAGTGACAGGCACACAAGCTGGCAGACCTAAATAGTTAGATACATATACGGGCAGAAAGATTGATAGTCATACAGACAGACAGAGGAGCGTGGTGATGGAGAAACAAGCAAACAGACAGATAAATAGGTAGATTTGGAGAATGGAATAAACGGACAAGTAGATACACATATAGATAGATAGATAGATAGAGATAGATAGATAGATAGATAGATAGATAGATAGATAGATAGATAGATAGATAGATAGATAGATAGATAGATAGATAGATAGATAGATAGTTACACATCCATTTACTGTTTTACATTGAACTGTGCAATACACAAGAAACTCAGTAGAAACAGAATCAATGTTTTATCGATCAGAAATTTTAATATCTACCGAACAGTACAATCAATTTTAATATCTACCTAACTGTTCAATCAATATAAACTGTGTCCCAAACATAGGAAGCATAATAATAAAATTAATTTTAATTTCCAAACATTAGTCAAACATTAACATAATGAAACAATATTCAGAATTGAAGATTAATATCTGTGGTTAACGGTCAGGGAAAATGAAAATCGCTTCATTCAGAATTATATCTATATTTTATATTTTATTGAACACCATGTAACAAAAGTGGAAAAAAAATCTAATTTACACTCGAGTTGTTATTGTCAAAGAAGAATTTAAAATACTAAGTTGCTGAAAATAGGTTCAGCGACATAGAAGCGTTGGTTCTTTAAAAGATTTGCCGTATTTGGAGGTGTATGTGTGTGTGTGTGTGTGTGTGTGTGTGTGTGTGTGTGTGTGTGTGTACATCAACATTCATATCGTCACGTAGACACACACACACACACACACACACACACACACATATATATATATATATATATATATATATATATATATATATATATATATATATATATATACGTATATAAAACGATGTGATATATACACACGCACATGCAGATGTATGCACATATATAATTATATATTTCTTTTTATAAATGTGTTTGTGTTGATGTTGGTGCGTATTTGTTTGTCTGTGTTTATGTGTGTGTGCATGTGTGTGTGCATGTGTGTGTGCACACACCTCCTCGCCCACGCGCGAACATAACTAATATGAAGGAAAATTACATCTTAATTTATCGATATTTTGGACGGAACCGTCCAAGCGATGACAAGCAGGAAATAGAGCGATTGAAACAACCCTCAATTTCATTTCCAACCGTGGCCTTCCATTTTACCTCAACCATATCCTAACTTTGATTCACCAAGTGAGGAGCACGTTGACCCTGTCTGTATGTCGTTGTAGCATAAATCTGTGTAATCACATCTCGAACACCAACCACCTGCTTCTCATTAGCAGGAGCGACGTTGTTCAATCACATTATTTGTGAGTTACGCTGCTTGGTTTTCAATGCTTAATAACCACACACACGTTTCATTGTTGTTGTCGTGGGTAAGGTTTCAATCCCAACTACTTTATTTTCGCCCACGTAAGATGCGAATAGAGTCCATATTTTTTAGAGGACTTTTGAGAAAGCGCAGTACGACGTTCGACCGTTTTCAAATGTGAATTGAAATAAAAGTCAGTCAGGACGAGACTTTTATTTAATTTGAAATAAATGGTGTTTATATTGTTTCTGAGGGGGCGGAAGTAGCTTTAAATTATGATGGTTGCCATTTCGTGTAAAAGAATACAGGAATAACTAACCTCTGCATTCTGGAAGGCTTGAAGTCTTATTTACCTTTTAATATGGATAAATTAAACGCGCGCGCGCACGCGCGCACACACACACACACACACACACGCACATACATACACACACACACAGGTACACACAAGCACTCACACATACGCACATGCACACAGGCAGAGACACACAGACAGAGACACACACAAACACAGACACGCACACTTACATTTGCGTGCGTATTCAGGCACACAGATACATATACGTACATCGGCACACACGTGTATGCGTGTATATATATATATATATATATATATATATATATATATATATATATATATATATATATATATATATATATATACATATATATATATATATATATACACTTACCCAAATGTAGATTCGCAGACTTCTTCGAGCTAATGCATATCTTCATGATAGAATCAGTTGCAAGGGCGTGAATAGCTTTGAGTGTACAGAAGATGAATAAGATCTAAGAATATTGACATGACAATCCTACCATTTCTATGACCTGTGATTCTTTTGAGGCGTTCCTTTATCATTTACAGAACCAAAATTATTTTGGTGCACGTCTAAATGCCATATTGTTGCATACAGCTCTTTCGTTTTATGTTTCCCTTGCGTGTGCGCGTACGGTAGGGGAGAATTTAGTTCGATTCTTGTATATGTGTTACGTCTGTGTATATTGCAATGAGTTTACACCCGAGTGCAATAAGCGTTCGGGTGCACAAATGAAAGGAAGGTGCGCAATTTATGCTTAGAATAGACTCTTTTTTTCCCTCTGAAGTTGATGATTCATTCATTCTTTGTCAAATTTCTGCCATTACCATATTCAGCAAATGCGATTACATACGCAGCTACACTCGTTCAAAAACACTTGCATCG
>NC_142942.1:18743163-18765663 GCF_046866305.1 Octopus bimaculoides | reverse complement strand
TGTGCGTGTGTATTTAATTACACACATACGATAGATATATACATACACACAAACACAGGTATATATATATATATATATATATATGTGTGTATAAATATATGTATATACATGCATATACATACATACATATATATATATATATATATATATATATATATATATATATATATATATATATATATACATATATACATACATTCAGACAGATAGATAGATAGATAGATAGATAGATAGATAGATAGATAGAGAGATAGATAGATAGATAGAGAGATAGAGAGATAGATAGATAGATAGATAGATAGACAGACAGATAGATAAACAGACAAACAGTTAAATAGATAGTAAGAAAACAGCTGCATAGCCTTGCGAGACCAGCCTGAGTAATATTTTACACATTCATGATTCATATTTAAGAATAACCATCATAGTTCTGGTTCACGTACATAAGCTTAACATCGTACCACCGGCTACTCATTGTATATTTTCACATCGTCAGATATAAACGTTCTTACTTAGATAAAACTTGTATATATGCTTGTGCTTGTATGAGTGTGATCGTCCTGACGCGTAAGAGCGTAAGACCACTTCTTAAACTCAGTAAGTCTGTGCATATATTCGGCGAGTCCAAGTTGTTCTTACGCAATTTGCTGGCAAAAATGAGTTGTACCTATATTTCAAGAGGGCCAGCCTTGTCTCAACCCGTGTCACGCTCGCTCAATCTCCTACAGATCTACGTTAAGAGCACGCGTGCCTGTGGATAGCCCAGCCACTTGCAACTTAATTTCAAGAGTAGACAGTTCCGTTTGACATATCAACTGGAATGGTCGTCGTCGTAACAGACGGAGAGCTGGACCGTAAACTTTTAAAATGTGTTTCTCTTAACTTATTTTCATTTCACACGATGCGTCATTTTACACAACCGTTCTCAGACGGTGGTCATTTATTGATGTCATTTGAACCATCTCCTTCTTGTGATTGTCACTGTTCGGTTAATATATTTTAATGTATGTATGAAGGATTGCTTCACTCGAAGCACTGAATTCAATAAATGAATCCCAAGAAATTAGTTTTGCAGAAATCTTAGATGGCACGATTAAATGACAAGCAAGCGTTTAGTTATGTCCCCTTAGGTCCATGAATTTAGTTCCCGCCATATTTGACATGTTTCACTTCCTTTCGCATATTGGTTCAATACAAAGTCAGTAAATCTTTTCTCTTGAAAAATTCTTTGGTCATTTTCCAAACTGCGAAGTCGATATTTCCAACACACAGACAGACACATTATAAGCACACACACATACACACACACGCGCACACACGCGCACACACGCACACACACACACATACATTCGTTTGTATGGGTGTACACATCAGCATTTTCCGCTCATATGTTTGGTGTTCCTGAATTAAATCTCGTCGTTCTATTGAAGTCTTCCTTGTGAATGTTTGCGTTAGAGTATATCATTTTCCCGCCAGCATGTCTCTCTATCTGCATGTGTATATGTATATGTGTACATGCCAATCTGTCTGTGAAAACGAACATGTATGCACATAGTTTTATATCCGTGTATACGCCTTTGCGTACCCGTCATAAGACCGTTTCTGTGTCTATGCATCAGCGTTTGTTTCTTTACATGTATACTTGCACGTATATTTGTACGTATGTAAGAATGTCTGTCTATATATTCATACATATGTACACACACGAACACACACACACATACACACACAAAAACGCACACAAATACACACACAAACACACAATACACACATACATACACACATGCGTTTCTGTTTTGTATAAATGTGGATGTAACTGCTTGGATTATGTTTCCATACGTGTACATGGATACGTGTATGTGTATGTTTGCCTATATGTATATGTCTGTGTATGTGTGTGTACCTGTGTGCGTATGTGTGTGTGTACTTGAGTATGTGTGGTCACTAGCCATGTGTATGAGCGTGTATATATATATATATATACACACACACATATATATATTTATATAGACATATATGTAAGTGTATATATACACACATATATATGAATGTATATGCATGCATGTATGCATGTATGTTTGTATATATATGTTCATGAAGTATGCGTCTGAGTGTGTAGTTCAACGTATAGGCGTACACGTAAACAGTGAAATCAAAGCTACAAAGATAAATGTAAAGTCTGTAGTCAGCCATTATGAAATGGCTGCTTTAGAGAAACCATTTCCTGTTGATATATTGTAACTTTTCTCACTTCCGGTCGAGCAATGGCAGTCATTTAGGTCTTCACAGTTCGACAACCGACGAAAGGAAAGGTCACGTGGGCTTTGTTTTTGTTTTGTTTTTATTTATATTTAAAGCATCAAATATCATTCGTAGCTTTACGTTTACAAGTGTCTTTGTCATTTTTGTTTGCTGACGTCAAACCATTTCCTAGCTGCGATTTAACGCAACCACACAGGCACACACCCAGACATGTATATATGTGTATGTATATGTATGTGTGTTTGTTTGTGTGTGTGAGAGAGTGTGTGCGTGTGTGTGTGTGTGCATGTATGTATGTGTGTGTGAGTGTGTATGTGTGTGTGTGTTTGAGTATTCGGAAATTTGTACCTGAGTGTATGTGTATGTATACACACACACGCGCGCGCGCACGCACATATATATATATATATATATATATATATATATATATATATATATATATATATATATATATATATATATATATATATATGTATACATACATATATGTATATATATTTTCATGTGTATGTTGAAACAACTTATCTGAAAAGACTGGCCCTGCTTCTTTTCCCGGAGAACAAACTCATGTTTTAGAATATAGAAAAATGCAATATATATATATGTGTATGTATGTAACTATATATATATATATATATATATATATATATATATATATATATATATATATATATATAATTATATATATATATATATATATATATATATATATATATATATACATATATATATATATATATACATATACACGCACACACACATATATATATATATATATATATATTCACCCTCCACACACACATACATATATATAGGATGGGTGTGTGATATGGTTTGGATTGTGCGGTGTGGTGATCATGGTAACAGTGAACTCTCTTTTGTTTGGTCAATGAATCTTTGGTCAATTGCTGGTGATATCAATAATAAGATACACTTGATTGTGATTGGTAGTATTAGGATCAGATAAGCAGTGTTATTTCTCAATGCAGAGAGATTGAGAGAAAAAAGGGTTACTGAGGGAAGTAGCGAGATGGAGAAGGCAGAATTGTCTAGGACGAAGATAGAATACTGAAACCTTTGAAAATACCTGAATAATGACAGTTCCACGTTAAAAAGAGGACACAACAATGTAAATAACATAAATAAGCTGTAAAATAAATAGTAGAGATAATACATAAATGGGAAGAATCTCCTGTTATCCCTGAACCAGAAATCCAGATCATAATAGACATAGAATTATTAATTGTTATGACTCACTCTATTCTCCTTGACACTCCTTAAAAGCACTTTCCTACACAACACAGATACTATACAATTTTTAACAAAAAAAATTGTCAAAATCCTAAAATTTGCTCCAAATCATTCCAAGATAAATTTCTATATTAGTAATCGTAATCAGTAAAGTAAATAAACATCTGACTTCTAAACAAAATGGAAGCAATCCAAACATTTCTCGATCTCCGTTGACAACTAATATACCGTATATCTCAACATAGTAGCCCTTCTCAATTATGATATTGAAAAATCTTTAGCGAAGTGACGTGTATCATATTCTATGCTGTACAGACTCCCAATATATTGATTCAGACTACTCTAGCTTTGTACTTAGACGAACTGATATATAAATCTCCTACCTTCAAACTAAGCTTCAAATGCTGATTACACACAAGGCCCCATATTAAGTTTGTGCAACGGAATACTTGGAAATTCTCTTTTCTAATATTTTTCCTCTGCACAGAACACCCTGGACCATTTTCAAGAAGCCTACACAGGGTTTTAAAAGTGCTCAAGTACTTTAAACCTACTAATCAATCTGGTCAATACGTTCCGCACAATTCAACATTTTGGCTATATTGCTCCATTTCTTCCCTATTGACGAATCTTTCCTCAATTAGCACATTTTTATAAATCATTTCGCGCTCCCCTTACGGCCTATTCCTTTGTTTTTCTGCATCACTACCTTCTTACACCTTTCCCCAACTCTATTCCTCCACTCATTACTATCCTCATTATTATTATTCATCACATTCTTGTTGTTACTATTATTATCAGACTCTAAATGTATTTGCATCTGAAATAATCATTTTATGACACTGCAGTTAGCGTTTTTGCTGTTTTTGTCATATATCTTTTTTCTTTTTATAAATTCCTTCTGTTACGTCATCATTAAAAACCATATCTTCTACACACATAGACACACACACAACAAACACATATATAAGTATGGTTTGATATATATATATATATATATATATATATATATATATATATATATGTGTGAGTGTGTGTGTGTGGTGTGTATGTATATAGGTATGTGTGTACGGTGTATATGTATTTATATATATGTGTGCTTGTGTTTTTGCTTGTTTGTTTATGCGTGTGTGTATACATATGTATGAATTTGTGTGAAGGTGTATATGTATACTGTATGAGAATATATTTGTATGTTTTTAAATCTTTAAGAAACGTAAATTTATGTTTGAAATCTCATTTCAGGATCCCTATTTCGTTTTACATAAAACCTATAAAAATGAAAGGCGTACCTGAATCTTACAAATTAGGATCGCATTTTCTCAATGTATTAAAGCTTCAGATATTTTATCTTTAATATCACTAAGTGGATAAAATCAGCTACGAGATAATTTGTATAAAATATTGTTTTTTAATCCTCAACTATAGTGGAGTTGTTCTTGATCTAATGGACAAGCCATTAGTTAGTGGATAATGACGATAATGATAGTAATAGTAATTAAGATTCATCCGTTAAGTATTATCAAGTCATTAACTAAGGTTTCATTTAAATCTTACAGCTGTTTCTCATGTGAAAGTTCATTAATTTACATCGATCATCATGATGAATGTGATGTTAATAGTTGATAATTTGTTCTTTAAGAACACTATATTTATGCATATACATATATATATATATATATATATATATATATATATATAAATATATATATATATATATATATATATATATATATATATATATATATATATATATATATATATATGCATAAACACACACACACACATATATTTATGTACACACACAGACACAGATGCACATACACACACACACAGATATATGTATGTATATATATATATGTATGTATATATATATATATATATATATATATATATATATATATATATATATATATATATATATATATATATATATATATATACACATATACAGTAATCCACGACTATTGCGGGTTTTACGTTCCAAAAACCCCCGCGATAGGTAAAAATCCGCGAAGTAGAAACAATACTGGACTGCATATTTTTTTTTTTTTAATACTTTTGTATATATTTATTTTATTATAAATGCAAGACAACACCACGGAGGAATCAACGTAAGCTTCAATAAAAAAAATTGCAAAATGTGAACGCTGATAGCTGAACGGCGATGTGGCGAGGGATAACACACACATACATACAAACACTTACACTTCAACATAACTACTTGGACATTGATTAAATAGAACAATCAATACATGCGTAGACATATTGAAAACAATAAATCACCACTGGGGAATTTCGAATTCACTGTCAACAAATGTATATGTGTGTGCGTGTCCGTGCGTGTGTGCGTAATGCTTTTATTGAAAGTGACTTCGAAGTTTCAGTGGTGGTGGCTAACTGCTTTTAAATAAATTTACACATATATATTTTTTTTCTTAATTTACACGACGCTTTTCCTGTTTGATTGTGTGTTCACACACACAAACACATACACGCACACACATACACGAAAACGTGCATAAGCACTCAAACTCACACACACACACGCACACACATATTTATGTAGGCATGCAGTTATGTATGAATACATGTATATATACATGTATGTATACGCAAGCAGTGACATATTTGACTACAGAAACAAAACATGGAATGTAGGCTTTGCATAAAAATAAAAAATAAAAACAACTGATAAACATCTGAAAAACAGAGACAACAAAAGACTACAACAACAACAACTGCAGCAGCAGCAGCAGCAACAGCGCTAAACTTATGTTTGATGTTTCCTGACAGCGCATGACACTGTCTAAATATTTCTGCAGCATTTTTAAAATACTGTGCAGCGTCATTATAAACATATCGTTGATTATTACTGTTGTTGTTGTTGTTGTGGTGGTGGTGGTAGTGGTGGTTGTTAATGCTGTTGTTCTTCTTCTTCATATTATTATTATTATTATTATTATTATTATTATTATTATTATTATTATTATTATTATTATTATTATTATTATTATTATTATCATTACTATTATTATCATAATTATTGTTGTTATTATTATTATTATTATTATTATTATTATTATTATTATTATTATTATTATTATTATTATTATCGTCATTATTATTTATCGGTGTTAGTTGTAGCAGTATGTTATTAATATATAAAAGAAAAAAAAAAAGACTCTCGTTAATAGAACGACTGCAGTGGTGGTGTGAGGAAAAGCGGGGTACCTACATTTCTGTCTGGCGTAGTGCCATACATATATCTAGTGCAGTGGCAAACCACAAACTGCACCAAGAGATTTCGGAACGGCTGTGCCGAGAGAACATAATGGAATTTAGGTAAGGAAAATAGAAAAGACAAAGATTCCAGCGCAATGGGTTTTCTCTTCCTTCTTCATTTTTAGTTTTGCTTCTTGTTGGAATATTGTATGTCTATGTTTCTCTCTTCCTCTGCCTCATCCTCTCTCTCTCTCTCTCTCACACACACACACACAAACACGTTCTCCCTCGCACCCCTCTCCCTATGAACCTATGTAAAGCTGTAATGCTTATGGAAGCATTAAACGAACGATAATAGAATTACACTACAATAACGAAGAATGCGATGACTGCTTGAACAAAATTAAGCAAAACTAAAAAAAAACAAAAAACAAAACAAAACATAAAACAATTCTAAACGGGAAGACATAATAATAATAATAATAATAATAATAATAATAATAATAATAATAATGGTGATGGTGATGATGATGTTGATGTTGATGGTGATGGTGATGGTGATGGTGATGATGATGATGATGATGATGATGATGGTGATGATGATGATAATAACAGACATAACAGACGTTAACAGACGTAAGAGCTTACATATACTACAAATTGTGTCATACAAAATGAGCTATACATACCCAATATATATATATATATATATGTATATATATATATATATATATATATATATATATATATATATATATATGTGTGTGTGTGTGTGTGTGTGTGTGTGTGTGATTCAATCGTCCCTTTGGTTTCACATTGCGTAGTTGCCTACGTTATTTCATATGTGTGTGTGAGTGTTTGTGTAACACCGTCTTCCGTCTTTCATTTGCCATATATACATATATGTACACACACATACACACACACACACACACATACACACACACACACACGCACGCACACACACACACACACACACACGCGTGCGCACACATACACAGAGTGGGTGGCAAAAACCTAATACAATACATTCCCTTCTTTGGTGAATAAAACATATACAGTTAAGCGCAGAGCACTCTCACAGTAGAGAGAAGCCATTACTCTAGTTCAAAAGACTCAATGACTGACCGATTTTCTCATAAAATATCCCACATCCTTTGGGCTTCGATCCCTTAACTGCCTATAAACCGATGACGTGATCTTCAAATATTGTGGAATACCTAGAGACACCAGGTACTCAGCCCCATCGCATAATCAATTATCACATTATTTAATACATCATATTTTCGCTGCAAATCCAGTCGGGCATATTTCGTCCTTCGAGTTACTGTAGAATCCATTCAATATCTCAGCGTAGTCACGTCAACTCCAAACACTTGCTTTAATTTTGACTGAATTCATTTATTTTCTTCTTCTTTCCACACCAGACTACTTTGTCCATATCTTTCACTTTCTCTCTATAGCAAAATACTACTGTACTACATTTCCTGGTTATAACCAATGGCCGTCTGACATTCATGGAAGATTTCCTTCGGTTTTGCGTTCATTGTCATCCCTCGCTCTGGCTTCTCTAAATATAAGTGCGATTTTGCTAGTTTCCAATCTGGTTACGCGTAGACTTTCGACCTGTGGTGCTCTGCAACATACTCTCATCCTTCATAGTCTTCAGCAATCACAGTCCTCATCTCTGTAGTTCTGTTATTACTGCAAATGCTTGTCTTTTATTTCTGTGCTTTCCTCCAGCATCTGAGTAAAGTTCAAGTCATTTATTATGACACGTGTTGCAACTGATACTCTGGTCTAGATCATAAATTCAGTTCATGCCTCTCTGCTCATTTACTGAAATAAAAAGGAATGCCCCTTAAGGGCTGTTCTGCCGGGTCCATAAATCCAAGCAAGCCTTACTAGATCACGTGTTTTTTTATTGGTTACTCTGCACTCGCAAAATATCCGTATTGTCGTGTAAAGACAGCGCCACTCTAATTAAATATCTGTCTAATGTTTGCGGCCATGATCCCAGTTTCCTTGGGACTCATCAAAAACAGACACCGGTTTATGAGCTGGCGTATAACACCAGCTAATCTGTCACTTCGATCGGCCGTTCGATATGAAAACCAGGTAGACCTCCTTTCCATTTGCCCTGACCTGGTCGAAGGAGCAAACCATTAATCGCACATCAATAACAGAAGAGTTTTGAGCACTCGATGGCTTTTTGAAATTATTTGGATATCTAAGTTTACAGGTAGATAACCCGTTACCCACGCAGATCGTACCAGGAATTACATGAAACGTGAATCAAGAAGATATTAATAATAACAATAATATGAATATTTGTATATTTGCCACAATGCATTAGTGGTAACCACAAGAGCAAAATAATCTGGACAAAATACAATTGGGAGGAATGAAGTAGGAAAAAAAAATATGAAAGGTGAAAGGAAGTAAATTAAAAAAAATTGAGCTGGGTTGATGGGAGAGACAGTTACCTAAGACCATTTTAGGGGAACAGAGGTACTAAATTACACTTACTGCCAAAACAAAAATAAGAAAGAGGAAAGGAATTTGGGAGGAACGAAAAAGTGAAGATGAACAAGGAATGAAAAACAAGAAAGGAAAAGTTAAAGATAAAATTCTTTGGTTTACGATTGTTATATGTGGATACACACACACACACACACACACACACACACACATACACACACACATATATATATATATATATATATATATATATATATATATATATATATATATATATATATATATATACATATATATACATATATATACATATATATATATATATATATATATATATATATATATATATATATATATATATATATATACGTATGTGTATATATGTGTTTGTGTGCATATGCATGTATGCGTGTATGCGTTGATATATTTACGTGGGATGTGTGTGTAGGTGTATGTGTGTAGTTATTAGTGTATATTGATCTTTCAGATCAATTGCAATCTTCAAAGAAACGCCGCTGACTGGAGGACGTGTTGTAGAATATGAAATAACAGATGTCTCACTGTATGTTATGCAACATCGTAGTTTTATATACTTGCATATATGCATGTTATAATATGTAAGACTGTCTGTATGTGAGTACACATACGCCAATATTGTACATAGATATAAGTATATATATGTACATATATTATAACTGTCAGCGTGTATGTGTTGATGGTAAGCGTTCAGTTGTTCCACCAAACACATCACTACTACTGTAATTAAGGTGTAACTGGGTGAGTATTCTGTAGAGATGTGTACCCTTAACACAGTACTCGAGCCAAGACTGAACTTTGGACGAACAGACACAATTTATAAGAAGAGGGGAAAATAGATTCGAATTCTATTCCAAAGACTCGAGAAACAAGCAAATCACTACGGAGTGTTTTGGACTGAAGGCAGAGAGCTGGAATTATATACAAATTATTAAAAAAGATGAAAGGTAAACTTGAACTCGCTGAAATTTAAATTCAGGGTATAAAGAATTGTAAAAGATGCCGATAAGCATTTTGTACGTCGCGCAGACGAGTCTACCAGCCGCTGCTTTACTGCAAAGAACACACTTATAACAGGCGTGTATATTGCTTATTGGCCATGTTGAAGACAACGACTCCTCATATTTCACACCCACCCCACCTACCATCCTGTACTCTAGTATATGTTATATATACGGTTCTATCTACGCCAACGCCCTCCCTCCCGTCTAATGCCTTCTTCTGTTTCGTTAACACTTTTTATTTCGCATAAGAATTTCCTGACAACACGGTAAACTCTTTCTTCGGATTTCTCTCACTATCACACACATTTTGGTCACAAGCTTCTACACACTCCCTCTCTGCAACATAAATATTCTATATCAAAGTTGCTGGTTGTAACCTATGCCTGTACTAATACTGAAGGAATATTCCTTCGGCGTTTCGATCGCTGTTAACCCTCGCACCGTCTCTCTCTCTCTCTCTCTCCCTCTCTCTCCCACTCTCTCTCTCCCTCTCCCCCTCTCCCCCTCCCCCTCTCTCTCTCTCTGACACACACACATCACATATATATTTTTTACTATTTTTTCATTCAGACAAGCTATAGATGTATATATATAACAAAATAAGTTAGCCTCCACAGACTTCAGCCGCGTTCCTGCCGTATTCTTGGTTGGGATATTCATTTGATTGTAAAATTAGGCATCATCTGATGGTCACGGTTTTTGTAATAAAGTAATGTCTCATTATATTGTATCATATATAAACATGTGTATGTGTGTATGCATGTGTGGAAATGTGTGTGTGTGTGTGTGTGTTTCGATTAGCGATCTGCCTATGGCTATAAGGAGTATTAGAAATTAGTATTGTGAAATTGGTGCTATTGTAGTAGTAGTTCTTGTTGTAGTAGTAATAGTAGTAGTAGTGGAAGTGGTAGTAGTAGTAGTAGTAGTAGTAGTAGTAGTAGTAGTAGTAGTAGTAGTAGTAGTAGCAGCAGTAGTAAGTCATAGTAGTAATAATAATAGAGATGGTTGTGGTAGTAATAGTACAGGTGATAGTGGTGGTAGTTTTAGTAGTATTAGTCGGCTTAGGGTGGTGGTGGTAGTAGTAGTAGTAGTAGTAGTAGTGGCTGCAGTAGCAGCGGTAGTGGTGGTAGTAGTAGTAGTAGTAGTAGTAGTAGTAGTAGTAGTAGTGGTGGCTGCAGTAGCAGCGGTAGTGGTGGTAGTAGTAGTAGTAGTAGTAGTAGTAGTAGTAGTGGTGGCTGCAGTAGCAGCGGTAGTGGTGGTAGTAGTAGTAGTAGTAGTAGTAGTAGTAGTAGTGGTAGTGGTGGCTGCAGTAGCAGCGGTAGTGGTGGTAGTAGTAGTGGTAGTAGTTATTAGAAGTGTTTGATGATCGTAGTGATTTCCTTCTCGTTAAAGATGGAGCTGTGGGATTGATGGTCGAATTTATTTGATTGATGGTGTGTTTGTGGTTATTAGTAGAGTGATTGGTGATTGGTGTAGGTGGAGAGGGGGGAGGAGACGGTATCAGTGGAAGGAAGAACGTTTCTGCTAGCAGTGACGGCGGCGGCGGAGTTGGAGTTGGTGCTGGTGTTGGCGGTGGGAATGGCGGTTATACGATTCTCGTGCGGAAACGAACGCGGTAAATGTAAAGCTGAGGTCAGGTGGAATAAAATTAGTATTGTATACCAATTTGATTTGTGTCTTTGATGTGAGATACGATAGGATACCATACGATACGATAGGAATAAGTCTAGAAGATAAAAACCTTCTAAAATCAAAATGATGGACGTGGGAAAAAATCGTAATAGACAAACGATACAAATCTCCGTGTGCGCGAGTGTTGTTGGTGCGTTTGTGTGAGGATGTGTGTGTGTGTATGTATATGCATATTAAAACAAAATTAATACAAACACACATATACGCATGCTCACACACCGTGTGTATGCAAATCGACAATTGATATTTGAGGCATGCGTATGTATATAAAGTGAGATAATATATATGTATATGTATATATATATATATATATATATATATATATATATATACACACACATGTAATACGAAAATGATATATATATACATATATATATATAATACGAAAATGATATTTATATATATATATATATATATATATATATATATATACACATGTATATATATATAATATACATGCATATGTATATACAGATACGCTCATACACACATACACAGACACACACGTATATCTACACTTATACATATATATAAAGTAAAGTCAGTCGCCACATGAAAGTGATTCTTCCATGTTACTACTAGTTTAACCCCAGGCAGATTCTCCACCAGCTGGTTATCGGTGCGACTCTGCCCCCGTTATATGCAATATATCTTGTTAGCAGCGGGAGGCGAACCCCTTAGCAGGTAACAGGATCACAAGACCGACTCAGTTTCGGCCTATTTGGGTGATCCTCAGTCGAGAACAACTAACTGTCCGCCAAAAAGAGAGACAGATTCCGTTTCAGCGAACAATATGTTGTAAACAAAGCGACCAATATATATTGTATATAAAGGGTGCAGAGTCGCACCGAGAACCAGCTGGCGGGGGATCTGCCTGGGGTTAAACAAATAGTAACATGGATCCCACCACTCTGACGTGGCGACTGACTTCACTTTTTAAAGGATTAATCTAACAATGGTTACTTTGGTTTAGTCATTTACTTAATGTCCCAAAAGCAAAATGGTATGATTACAAATATATTCAACTTTTCCCTTTTTCTTCTCTATGCTTTATTTCTTTATTTATTCTTCACTCTGATGAAGCTCCATGTTTCAGATCGGTTTTATTACCAAATATGATAAATAGTTTTGCATATCAAAGGCAATACCTTGCAACTTTGGTAGCAGAAACAGCTGTTAGATGTGATGCAGTCTATTTGTATTGAATTAATAAATAATAATTCATGTAAGTCAATTGTTGTTCACAATATTTCTCCATTTGCTGCTTCCTTTAAATTTTGATTCTTCATAAACTCATGTTTATCCTTCCTTACCTATAATTTATGAGCATAACATGCTTGCATAGGCAGACCCATGGTTAAATGTAGGTAATATACCGGTAGGGTAATGGATATTTTATTCCTTATATGGTTGTTTTAACCTCTAACTCACCTAACTTATATGTATATATATATATATATATATATATATATATATATATATATATGTACTCGTATGGACATCCATAAACTAAATGGACCTCTGTCGCTTGAGTCAGATGCAACAGATAAACTCGTAGATTCACGAAAAGCAAAAACAAAATTTCTTGGAACGAATAATCTTGGAACGAAACCACTACACGTAAAAGGCGACTGGTTCCTGAAATTCGCGCTAATTCATGAAAAAATCTGAACAAAAAATAAATAGATGTCTTAAAAAAGGAATGAGATACATTAATGATTTTTTTTCTATTCTAAAAACCAGGCGTACTGTAAATATTTACAGAAATGTAGGCTCTTACCTTTGGTGAAATGTGGGATATTTTAGCGAAGTGAGTCTGTCTTTTATAAACAGTGGAAGTGAAATGTCAGAAGGTTGAAGAATAGAGTAAATACAAGCAACATTGGAGTTGCTAACATTTTTAGTATTCTTATTGATTAATATGCCGATTGAAAATACTGTTCTATCAACAACATAAATAGATCATTATTTGGCTAATGTGTCTATACACACTCGTACGCCTTATACACACGTACGAATGCTCAGTGGGTATTTCTGCATTGCTCTTTCTATCTCTCTGAAGCGTGCACGCACAGTTTAACATGCGTACACACATCTACACCACATACACACACACACACACACACACATACAGACTTTGACATATGTCCTTGTTTATGTATATGTCTGAGTGCGTTTATGAGTAAATATATATAAAGATATACGTGTGTGGGGGCGTTTGTGTGCGTGAATACATCAACTGCTTTTTACCTTATGCATCTTCATGAGCAATTAGCAATTAGATTTACGCATCCAAATACACACACACACACACACACACACACACACACACACACACACACACACACACACACATACACACACCTTCATCAACCACTACACGTTACACAGGTATAGAAGAACTGCAGAAGTTCGTAATAGCTTTTCAGAATTCACTGTTCCTCCTTCTCTTTTCAACACAATAAACATATCGTTTTATGCCAAAGGGAAATAAGTTGAACAATCAAATTTTATAACATAAATTGCATTATTGCTACAAACTCAAAGTCTGGAAACCACCACCCCATTCTTCCTTCTCTCTCTCACTTTCATCTATCTATCTATATATATATATATATATATATATATATATATATATATATATATATATATATATATATGGTGGGGTGTATTTATCTTAATAGTTGAAGGAGTCAGTTTATTTCAAGTTCGAAAACCGTGACTTTCACATTCTCTGTGAATATCTGTTAAATAAGTTGAGTAGAGAATCGCCTCGCACATTAAAACCATTTTAACTCATTCCTTATTTGTCTGTTGTTTGGTTGTTGATGCTAAATTTGTTGTTATCCGTTTCTTCCTGTTTGTGTATAGTTGGCACTTTATATTTCACCGTACAAAATATGTTTCTATGTTCTGTGGCTATGTTTTAAACGTATTAAGTTGTCTGTACTTTTAATTTTAAACGTTCTTTCGTTGTTTGTGTGCTAATGTTCATACATATATTTATTTATTTAATTATTTATTTATTTATTCCCTTCGATTTTTTTTTTCTGTCTAATATTATATTAGAATTTTTCATCTCTATACAATTTTGGTATCTTTTAACCTTTCGTTTGTGCCATTACCCACTCTGGAAACCTTTCCAATTAAATAGCAGATCATATTTGCCTCAAGTGGAATACATCTTTCTACAAAGAAAATCCCGTACATAATGCAGTGTTTAAAAGACGCAAACAGTAAAAGTGTAGTACAATATACATAATTGGCTTGTGTACGACGGAAGAATGAAAGCGCTTGTTCACTTCTCACGATTTCCAGTTCAAAAGCAATACACGACTAGCAGTTTCGATGGAGGAGATAAGTCGATTACATTGATCACACTACTCGACTGGTACTTATTTTATCGATCCCGAAAGGTTGAAAGGCAAACCAGACCTCGGGGGGATAATTATTCATTTTTGTTTTAAATCATTTACTCGTTACAAGGTCCTTAGACCACTGAAAACGTAAGTGCTACTAGAATAAATTGGACGCTAGACAGAAGTCAATGGGTGACGATGTACGCTAGACTTAAAAAACTGGAGGCCATATTGAAGAGGAAAACAAGGCTTTGGAAGGGAATTTCAAAGTTCAGAGATGCTAGGGACGAAACTGGTACTGTAAAGTGCTTTACGACACTTACGAGGTTGCACAGTATACTGATCAGACTTGGATGCAAGTGCTTGACTTGATGAGGCTCTGACTGAGTTTGGGGATGTAACTAGATATCAGGGCGCGACTAGATATTAGAGTGTGACTAGATATAAGGATATGGCTAGATATAAAGATGCAACTAGATATGAGGGTATCATTAGATATAGGTGAAAATACTATTTTACTGCGAAGAAGGTCTATAAGTTAATGGTTAGTCGTTTTTAAAATCTGGCTGATTCATTGAAGAATTCCCGCTCAGCTACAAATATATAACAATTGTATTCATGTAATTAGAACCAACCAAGTAATTATTGGATCACGGAGGTACTCGTGTTCGTTTTTAAATTGGAATAATTTTTGAATCAATAGGATCGGTGTCCTTTAATCTGTCGTCGTCGTCTCTTTCTAAACTGATATTGGATTAATAAACAAATTAATTAACTAATAGCGGCCTTCTGATCCGTGGTGAATTACAATGAGATTTCCTCTACAAGATTTGAACACTCAGCCAAAACAATGAAGGTGTTAAATATCTTATTTTTGCGGTTATATTGGAAGCAGAATTCTTGGAGATTTGAAAAATTTATTCGCTT
The DNA here is from genome assembly GCF_046866305.1 of Octopus bimaculoides. Classification (NCBI taxonomy): domain Eukaryota; kingdom Metazoa; phylum Mollusca; class Cephalopoda; order Octopoda; family Octopodidae; genus Octopus; species Octopus bimaculoides. Next base: position 18,749,426 of record NC_142942.1, on the reverse strand, counting down.
TTAATGCAGAAATATATTCCTCTGTATTTACGATGGAAATATTTTACAAATCTTAAGTTTTCGAAATGTATTCTGTCATCTTTCTAAAGAAAAAAATGTAATATATTTCTAAATAATCATAAATATACTATTATGAACATAATGAAATATCAACTGGATTCGTCGATTTTTCGAATTTCTCGCTGCTTCTTGAACAATTTCATAATTGTAAGCTGTCATTCTTTAAAATATAGCAACGATAGAAGAGGGAAAAAAATCCAGTGCGTGATGTGAGTGAAGATAATAAAAATGAAATTTTTTTCTTCGCAGAAAGTGCATAAAAGGATGGAGGGAGAGAAAGAGAGAGATAGAGAGAGAGAGAGAGAGAGACAGAGAGAGACAGAGAGAGACAGAGAGAGATAGAGAGAGAGCAAGAAAATGGAAGAGCTACAGAGAAAGTAAGAAAATGTATGAGGAGGAAAGTTAAATATAGGGTGTGAAGAGAGTATATCTTTCTAATAAGCAACGAGTACATTTGAACAAAACGTAAGCGCCATATTTATGTTCGTGTGCATCCAGAACGAAATAGAGGATGGACTTCATTAAAGAGACAGAGGGAGAAAAGACAGAGATTGAGAAAGAGAGAGAAAGAGCGAGAAAGAGAGAGAGAGAGAGTAATAATTATTTGAATAAAATATTTAATAAATAATATAACGAAAACAATTACTTACCAAAGAATGGTTTGACAAATTGAAATCTGCAAAAGAAATGTAAGTTTATACAATGTTTAAATTCATGATTAATTTTCGAATCGTAGAAAGTCAGAGATATATAAAATATATTTTATATTGCTTGCAAGATTATTGCTGTCTTACTCACGGTAATAATTGCCTCACCAAAAGTTATTGCTGCCTGGATTTCTTGTTTTTGACGGAGCTGATTGGAAAGAACGTCTAATAGGATTTGATATAGTTGATGAAATTTGTGAAATAGCAGCTACTACTGAGCCAAGTGTCGGGGTTTCGAAACCCAAATCAATGTTGTCTGTCACTTCAACTAAAGAGCTTCAACATTTATTTCCGGGAAGGAATAACAAAAATTTGGCGCTCCGTATAATAGAAACAACATCCAAAAGTACCTCAAATCACAAACTACCGTCTGTGGATTAGAGAATGTGATCCAAGGTTTGAAAGACGTATGAAAAGGATGGGGTAGTCATGGGTAAACGGCTTTTGATCATACACTCTGAGCAATCGGGGAGCGGCGGGTCAGGAATAAAGCAACAACGATTCTTACCAGTGAAACCTCGTTTCGTCAACAAAGTTGCTTGAAAGTAGTTGTTTCGCTCGAGGTAAATCCTGGAAAACAAGACCGAAGGTCAAAGGTGATACAGCCAAGAAGACAGATAGATAGGTAGATTGATAGATAGAAAGATAGATAGATAGATAGATAGATAGATAGATAGATAGATAGATAGATAGATAGATAGATAGATAGATATGTGCAGAAAAGAGAGTTAATGCGAGAATTTAAGCTATCAATATAATGCCTTACTACTGTCTTTATGTGAATAGGTACTGGAGTTCTGGTATCAGGCAGTAGCTATTTGTGTCACACAAACGTAGTTACGTATTCTTCACATAGAAGACTTCCCGTACTTTGGGAATATCCAAAGAATGACCAGAACAATATAATCAGCGGGTCAGTGTTTAGAAGATTGTGGAGATTTCACCATTCTACATAGAATATATCTGAATATTTGAACAAATGAAAGAATTGTATTTATATAATCCCTTCCTTTTGCGACAATCCTTTTATAGGAGTGAGAGCGATAGAGAGAGGATATCTTAAAGAGCGGAATAAAAGAATAATAGAATTTGTAGAATATCATTCTGAGTGTAAAGTGATCGAAATACATTAAAATGTAGAATAGAGGAATAAAATGTTCGATACCACAAAAGGAAAATGTATATTCCATTAGAATGAAATAAAGTAATCCTTATAGAAACAGAGAATAAAATCTGGAATCCGATAGAGCTGGACGCCTACGCCGTCAACAAGAGTTATACTATAGGTAATTGCCGAAAATTGAAGAAGAATCTGGTTCGAAATACCAGGAAAACCGCATCTCAAAACCGCACAGGAACTCAAAAGTACAATTTTCACCGACGTAACAAGAGTGCTGCAAAGTTCATGGCTTTGGGTAAAAGAAAATGTAGGAGGATCACTTAATTGTAATTTTACTCACCATATTCTCGTCTCAGATTCACACACTAATTGTAGCGGCCATTCAATTTTCTACGCCCAGTAAAGTACTCGGAAGTTTGGGCCTCCAAACAGGCCTTTCGCGATAACCTTAAAACCAGGATCTTTTGAACACCCCTTCGCATGATTGCGATAATTTTACCGAATATATTCTATGCCTCAATAATTCTGTCTCATCTCTAAACATTGGAGAATGAAGTTTTCTACCGCTGCCATCTTTAAAATTTTCCGCAACCCTCCTTACAGCCACTAGTGTACATTTTTTTCCAATTTTAATCTTTACTTGAACTCTGGATACCAGACAATTAAGATAAAACACACATCGTCCGATCAGGAGAGTCTCACAAGCGATTACCCTTCCTTTTCCTCCTTTAGATATGATTCTACGATAACGTTTCCCAATAGAATTACTAAATCATGCAGCACGATTTTCTATGCTCTCCAGATCAAATTGTGACCCGAAATTTAAATTCAGCACAGCGAGTCTCTCAGTAAATTACCCCCTCACTACCCAGTGGGTTTACTCACTCAAAAAGAACAACCTGTTTTGTAATGCTCATAAATATTTAGAACCCTTCTTCCGTACAACCCACTGGTGTTTCAATATATAAGTACGGGCTCTTATGCACTGATGTATTCGTGATATTTACTTATTGCATATTCAAAAGTATTTATCTAGATGACAAATATTTTTGCATACGGTGCATTTTTATATTATTGTTCTCTGGTATATATGTGAATATGCATATGTTCATAGATTTTTGTTCCAGTATGTATACATGTGTTAAATGCTTGGAAAAGAAAACAAATGTCAACGAATGTTGCAAAAGATATTGTACGAATCTACATAAGTAGGTTTATACAATAAACAATAAGTTTATTGTATAAACCTGCGTACTTGGAAGGTTTATTCATTTCTCCGAACTCTCCATTTTCTTGCTGCACATTTTGTTTATATGCTATTTGGCAAGGGTAGGTTTTCCCGAAATATAATTGAGATACTAAATGATACAAGGGTATATGTTCTTCCTCCTTTCAGCCGAATGTGTTCATTCATGCTGTATACGCTGTTTTCCGTGCTTAGGGAACCGATTATAAAGAAGAAACAGCAAAATAACAGACTAAGGGACCAAATTAGAGATAGCTGTATAGATAGATAGATAGATAGATAGATAGATAGATAGATAGATAGATAGATAGATAGATAGACAGCCTCTGTTCTATAACGTCGCAGATAGCGTTCAAACGTACTACTTAATGATGTGTAGAAGAGAGGGAATCACAAAAGGTGATGCAATATATTAGTGATTGAAATTATTAAATTTTATTTTTTAAGAAATCCAATATTACATGGAAACACATACACACACACGCACAAAAACACATACATGTGGTATATATATATATATATATATATATATATATATATATATATATCGCGTTAAAAATAATGATCATATATATATATACATATATATACATTTATATGTATATATATATATATATATATATATATATATATATATATATATATATATATATATATATATATATATATATATATATATATATATATATATATATATATATATATATATTCAGGTATTTAATTTATATTGGCGGCCTGCAAGGAATTATTATCCATAACGAAATTCACTTCCACATGCCATCAAATAATATCAATATTTATTGAAGAATTTCATACTTTTCTTTTTATGAAGCATATATTTTAATTATTGCTAATTTTGTTGGCACAACCACAGCTGCTGCTATTATCATTATTATTAGCATTATTATTATTATTATTATTATTATTATTATTATTATTATTATTATTATTATTATTATTATTATTATTAACATTATTATCATCATTATTATTATACCATTCGAGTGTAATGATTAATGGCATTATGATTTATAGTTTAGAAACACTGATGGGCGCGCGAGTGTATATATCTGAGTGTGCAAAGCATCCATATGTGCCTATGAGCTGCGGTGTTTGTAATTCTATATATGTCAGTAATATTGTTTCATTCTCTTTCTCGCATCACTCAGAAATAAATCTGTTTTTACACTCACACGCGCGCAAACGTACATAAATACATCCATAACTATACATACAGTTTTACGTACATACAGAAACAAATAGGCTCACACGAACACACGCACAGAATATATTCTTCTACTAGTTCCATATCGAGGGCTTTGACCATGCGCAAGCACCGCCTATGCAATTAGTACTACCCAGATTTGTGTTTCATTCTGTGACATTGGGTCGCCTGGCAACGCCAATAAAAATCATAGCTAATCTGCGTGCTTATTCAAGACATTTCCATCCCCTCTCTCTCAATTTCTCTCTCTCTCTCTCTCTCTCTCTCTCTCTCTACCAATACACACACACACACACACATACACACACATATATATATATATATATATATATATATATATATATATATATATATATATATATGTGTGTGTGTCGCTGTGGGGCGGTTATTTAACATGTCAGTGTATGAAAAATGTTCCCTTGCAGCTTAGGGTTTTTAACTACACACACACACATACACACACTTCGCTTTTGCTTCTGGTTTGCGAGATTCTTTATGTAAATTCATGTTTTGATACAAATTGTGTCTACATATATCTATCTATATGTGTGTATGCGCGCCTGTATCTATCTATCTATCTATCTATCTATCTATCTATCTATCTATCTATCTATCTATGTATCTATCTATCTATATATATATGTGTGTGTGTGTGTGTGTGTGTCTGTGTGTGTGTGTGTGTGTGTGTGTGTGTGTGTGTGTGCGTGCGTGTGTGTGTGTACGCTTATATATATATACTTATACGGCGTCCATACTTAGCAATGCATGTTATAGCGTAAATTCCTGGCTGCTCACTTAACACATGCGTGAACATATATCACATAGATAGAGAGATATAGAGCGATAGATCCTCAAAGTAAAACTAAAAGGAAGACAAGAGCAATGGTTTAGTTCGTCATGTGATTATTTTAATGGGGCGCGATTCGAAATTGTTAGGCATGACGTTTTGAATAATTGTACTTCATCACAATACAGAGAGCAAATGAAGGGAGAGGATGAAAAACGATGAGAAAATGTCTCAGAAATTCAATTGTTCATGTTCGCTGATTGAACGCTAATATAACGAAGATACGTGGAACATGAAATGGTGTCACTTGGCTAGGCTGTTTTCTTTTCACCCGGAGTCTTTAAGTTAGTCTATCAACAGGATGTCCCACAACATGTTCAGACTCTTGCGGTTGCAATTTTCGAATTAATTACTTAGCTTTGAGCGAAGACAATTATATTGATGAATACATCGATAGATCAATATGTAGATCAATGTATATGTGGTTGTCTATCTCTCTTAGTCTGTATATACGATAGGAGTGCAGAAAAGGTCCTGGTTTAAGGGCATCATGTACGGCTTGCCTGGTTACCCAACCTTTCGGGATCTTTTACGGGACTTTGAAAAACTAAACGACCGCTGCAATAAATGTGTGAATCAAAGAGACAAATATATTGAATAAAATCACATTTAAGTGATTTTCCTGTAATTTCTTTCCCCAAAAGCCAGGAACTTTTCAACCCGACCGCGTTTGTAAGTATATTGCAGTCAAGTGAGTGATAAGAATAGAAATTAAATAAAACACTCGTTATTAAATAAACTGACTGCAATTACTTGGTGCCATAATTGAAAATAAACATTACAGTTTAGTATACGACAGTTCACTGAACATATATACTTATTGTGGTATATGTTGCGCATTGAAGAACCATGTTTATGGTTAGTCATATCTCAGTCGCTCTTGTTCACGATCCACCTAAGAAGGGCACCGACATATTTGGACAAAATGCGAAGTTTGTACTTCTCATGAATCACAAACACAGAGATAGATAGATAAATAGATAGATAGATAGATAGATACATACATACATACATACATACATACATACATACATATATATATATAGATTCACAACAGA
>NC_142942.1:18725663-18738163 GCF_046866305.1 Octopus bimaculoides | reverse complement strand
TAAGTGCCAAACTTAAAAAATGAATACTGACGTCCATTTGTCCGAGTAAATGTTTTTGAAGGTGTTGTCTTCGAATAGCCGCAGTCCGGTGACTGCAATAAACAAAAGATAAACCCCCTACACGTAAGGGTTAGGGTTAGGGTTAGGGTTAGGGTTAGGGTTATAAACCGACTAACAGGTTAGGTACGTCTGACTTCCTGAGGTGGTTTCTGCTTCCTCCCTACACGGTTTACCCAAAGCATTCATGTACTTCTCCAGTCCATTTATTGATACATTCCTCGATAGATACTTCCTTAACTTTCACGGTTTCCAAGATAAGCTGGTCAATAATCCGATTTTAGTACTATCAGTTTCGCCTACAACCGTGATTAGTTGACCGAAGAGTGCCTGAACAGTTCAAGGGGATTACCGTTTTACTGAAAGAATTTGTGAAGCCTGTCTATTCTTTCACCATTTAAGGATGGGAAGCTCCGAAATACCTCACACACTTAGATATGGATCTCTGTGTGTGAATATATGAGCGTATGTGATCTCAGAAAACATCTGCAACGAAACAGCCACCAAACATATTAAATATATATAAGAAAGAACAAAGACCATATTAGAAAAAAAAGACAACAATTTATATATATATATATATATATCCCACTCTACAGGGAGTTCTGAATCAGTTTTGAATACACGTGTGTGTCCATGCAAGCAGATAATCACATACACACGCACGCACTCCCTCAAGCATTCATATGTGTGTGTGTGTGTGTATGTATGTACGTATGTGTGTATGTAGGTATATCAGACCGACAGATTTTTGCTTAATTAGAGAACATGATGTTTATATATATATATATATACATGCAAACACAGACGCTCACGCACCCCACCCCCACACACACATACACACAAACATAAACATTCGCATATGCATACAGACGTAGAGGGGAACTGCAGACGCCCATCTATGCCCATACACACACACACATACATACACACACAAATCTCCCCCCCCCCCCACACACACACTCAGACTCACATATGTACAATCACGCATCTCTTTATTATTTGGGATCCGTTTCAAAACTGTTTAATAAATGTGCACTTAAACTAGTGTAAAAGAATCAATACATATGACTCCCACTGCGATGTAGTGCAAATGTTCAGCATCTCTTAATTTCCTCACAAGACTCGAGTTTCACCTCTATTCATCTGATCAATTGATTGATTTCCAGTTTGTCTGTTTGTTGCTTTTCTTTTCACTCCACCCTTTAAGGAATATTTTCTTTTCCATAGCTTTTATTGTTTTTATTCTATTCATTTATATATCTATTCCTTCCCCCATCTTCCTCCGCCCTTCCCCGTCTCTGTTAGTCCCTTTTCTTTTCGCCATTTCTATCTCCCAATATTCGCTTTTATCTAGGAATATCTGCTGAATACTGCTTTGTACTGAATTCCTAGTGCTTCAGACCATTGAGTGCACACGCACGCACACACACACACACACACACACACACACACACAAACACACACACACACACACTAAGATCCACACGCGCATACACATATATCCTCGTGCGTCAATGTATGTACATGTATACATACACAAATGTTATATATGTGCATGTATACATTTTATAAACGTATAAATATAAATACGCATATGTGTATATATTCATATATAAATGCGAGTTTATAAATGTGTATATGTATATATTCGTATATTCATGAGGGTGCGTAAATATATATATACGCTGAGGACTTACCTCCCTTTGTCAGTCATTTAAGAGAGTGCGTCTGTGGTTTTGATTTAGCTAAACTCTTATATTTAGTAACAGCGGTGCAAGTCTATACCCCCTGTTACTTTTGTGGCCTTTATTAGATGGTCTTTACGTTCTAATTGCTATTAAGCCAAACTTTGTAATTTGGTACATATATATATATATATATATATATATATATATATATATATATATATATATATATATATATATATATATTAAAAAATAACGTCGACCACCAACGTGGACAACCAATGCGCTAGAAACAGATCACATCTTGTGTCTAGCATTGGTTGTCCACGTTGGTGGTCGACGTTATTTTTTAAAATGTACCTTAATCCCCTGAGATTGCAGATAATATTTCTGAATCTCTTTGATTCTTTAAATGTGCTGGCCCCCTGATAATTAGTCGATATTAATTAATATATTAATATATGACTAATTACCAGATCTTCTATATACACATGTTGAAGTATTCAGCACATGATCGTAACGTCATGATTTCAATTCCAGGCGATGCGTTGTGTCCTTGCGTAAGATACATTATTTCACGTTGCTCTAGTTCAATAGGCTGGCAAAAATGACCGAACCCGGATCCATGTGGAATCGGAAGCAAGCTTCATATCACACAGCCTCTCCTGTGCCTATAACGTCTTACCACACATCGAGACTTGCACCTATATATATATATATATATATATATATATATATATATATATATATATATATATATATATATATATATACAGGGGGGTGTAGACACGAGTTTAGCAATTATACCTCTATGCGACAAATGTGAATATATAACGTTTCTATATACACCATTGAAAACACCTGAACTACTTAAACTATGAGAAGTAATATACTATGCGAATAACAGATTTAATTACACCAGCTAAGCTGTGCCACCACCAGCACCACCACTTGAAATATAACCTGAGGCAATAAAACACTAAAAAAATACAGAGCGATAAAGAGTTTTACTAAATGTTCTTGAACAATGAAATTAAATAATGAAGTTCATAAGAATATGAAAGATATATTAAAAGATGAAGAACTAAAATATTAAGCAAAAAAGCGCTGAAATTCTTAGACAATAAAACTAAAATGCCGAAATTATAAACAAATATGTGAATATCAAAGGATAAAATGAAGGCAGATATGACAAACAATTTGGAGAAGAAAAAAAAATCGTTATGAAACAGCAAAAACGAAATGTTTACTGCCTGCCTACACTAGCAGAAAGTTTATTTTCAAGTCAGCACTGACTGACTTCCAGCTTTCAGAGCCCCAATTAATATGATCAGCCAATTTGGCAAAGTATCGCAACAGACTACATCGGAGAAGGCCAATAGATAAAGAACAAAGAAAAAAAAAATAATAATAATTTGTACTTTATGCTGAGAAGCCATACTCGCATATAGCAATATGTGCCTTCATGAATATATATATATATACACACACACATTAAGTGTGTCTGTGTGTTTGTGTGTAAAAGCAAACAAGGCTACAAACTCACAATGTATCGGAACGTTTAGAATCATATTTCGCAAAGTCGTCATCGTATTAGTAGCTATTATTGTAGTTTTTGTTATTCGTTTTCTCCCTCCTTGTCCCTTCACTTATATTATTTTTTTCTGTCGTTTATGTACGTATGCATGTATATATGTATATACATATATGCATATATATATATATATATATATATATATATATATATATATATATATATATATATATATATATATATATATATATATGTATATATATATATATGTATATAAATATATATGTGTGTGTGTGTGTATGTGTAGATGTATGTATTTTTTTTTAATTTGATATGTTTCTTTTATATTTCTGACATGGATATTCTTGTTTTTTTTCAGCGTATTTGTTCTTGTTTTTTTATTTTATTTTATTTATTTTTCCTTTGTTTTTGCTTTTTGTACTTTTACAATTTTTTGCAATTGTCGCAGTTATCATTTTTGCAGCTCTTGTTGTTGTTGTTATTGTCTAGTGGTGGGCGGATGGGCGCGGTTCGGGTGGTCGGAGACGGGTTTTTATTGATGCCTTCATTTATATATGTATTTATTGACATTTTTTTTCCTCGCATTTTTGATCTAGCTCTTTAGCTCTTTAACTTCACTTACCTCCTTATCTCAAGCATAAACACATACATTTATACACATACACAGACATACACACCAAATATATACACATGCACACGCATATACACACACACAAATTCACATATATACAGATATTCAACCACACGTCTAATGATCTTTCATTTTTTTTAAGTTGCTCTCATTTTTCATTTCAATTTATATTTCTCCTATTTCTATTTTTATATTATTATTATTATTATTATTATTATTATTATTATTATTATTATTATTATTATTATTATTATTATTATTATTATCAGTATTTGTTTCGCGGTGGAGGGGTGGTTCCAGTTTCCGGCTCATATACTACTCATGCAATTTTCTGAATATGCAGTTTCATATGCAATACAACCGTGGAATTCTCTTCGATTCTTTTGCAGCACTTTCACTTTCGATTTGCCATTAAACGCCTTTTGTTCGTAAGGAAGGAAGGGGGGCGGGCTAGGTACAATGAGGAAGGGGCGTCAAGTTTAAAGAGTGGGGTGTGGGTGAAGATTGATATGTAGAGCGTCTGTTCGTACGATGGCGGGTACATGGGGTGGAATGCGTGCGTAATTATTGGTGAAGAATAATTGAGAATGGTATCATATTGACGTTGTAGGTTTACAGTGTTGTCGGGTGCTCGGGGGGGGGGGGGGGGGCTTGTGTGTGAGATTTGTTTGCTGTGTGTTTCATTTCGGTCGGGAAAGTAAAAGTACGGCTGCTGCTGATCATGGAATTTCGTAAATCGATAAGGAATCGAGAAGGATCTAAACCAGGTAACTACAGCAAACAACCCAGTACACAAACATACCCACATATGTATACTCACAGAAACGCACACACACACACACACACACACACACACACACACACACACACACTATTCAATTTTTTTTCTCCGTGTTTTTCTCCTTGTCTCCGTATTCTTTTTGTTGAAGAGCGTAGCTCGAAACGTCAAAGACTTTCCGTATTCCCGAGCGTCATACTAATATATACTTTTGTTATTTACACCACCTGTCCTCGTCTGTTGTTATTATTTGTATATTCTCCCATATATATATATATATATATATATATATATACATATATATATATATATATATATATATATATATATATATATATATATATATATATATATATAATGTGTGCACGCACACGCCTATGCGTGTCTAAATATGCAAGTATCTACCTTTTGATTGAGATTCATATATCTACTCGAGTGTATATGTATTCTCATGTATATATGTATAACATTTACACATATGTGTATAAATACAAACTCACACAAATGCACGCACACACAAACACACATACGTACACACCTATATATACATACACATATATACACATGTATACGTACACACACAAATGCATATATATATATATATATATATATATATATATATATATATATATATATATATATAAGGTTAATCTTCTGGGACATTTTTTATTCTTTTACTTGTTTCAGTCATTAGACTACGGCCTTGCTGGGGTATCGCACTGAAGAATTTTAGTCGAACGAATCGATCCCAGCGCTCATCTTGTAAGCAGCTGTAAATTATTCAGTCCGTCTCTTTTATGGAACTGTGTAGGATACTCTACACAGTTTCACGCTTCCATTAACTGCTTGTAATTATATGAATCTATAACAATAGTCCGCCCGCAGATCTGTTTTCCAAGATGGTTGCTTGTAATTTGAAGGATATTCGGTGCTATTTCCGAAATCCTAACGCAGCTCTCAATGACTGTTTTGTCTAAGAGGTCTTCCCTCTATTGATCATTATATATAATAGTTGTTTCTTCTAACGATTCCTACTTTTAATGATTCTTACCTTTGAGGGTTCCCTACTTTGTTTCCTATCTCTAATGAGTCTCACCTCAGCTGGCTGTTATCTCAGATTATTCCTCCCTCTGATAGTTGTTACCTCTAATTACTTTTCCCTGTGATGGACGTCAATTTAATAGATATTGTGTGATTGTGTACACCATATCTTGAAATCATATTAGCTTTGTTTCTTTCATGTAATACATGTTCCTATATCTGCCATCTATTGCATTCACTGAAAGGTTTTTTTTAGTATTTTCTCTTTTATTCTTTATCATTTTTCATGTGTTTGAAGGGAGACCGTCAGAAGTATTATCATGCATCTCCTATTTAATAAGGGCCGCCACGCCAATTGAATGTCCATAATGTCGAACACTTTCTAAACGTTCAATCGAAGATCTTACTAACAATTTTTCATTTCTATTTTTTTCCTTGTTTTTATATTGCCAGCAGAATGAAATCTTGAGTGCAACCAATCGGTGAGTAACGCTTGCCTTGCTGGAATAAGTGACCGGATTTTGAGATACGTACGCCTCAGCAGTCTTTACCCCATTAGATGTTCCTAGTTCGAATCCAGAACGTAATGTGTAAACATCATAGAAAAAACTTTATCTAAACGATGTATAGATATAAATTTTACATCGTTGGTGATAATTTGACAGCTTTAATATTGATACATTGTGGAAAGATTTCAAATTGATAGACTGTGGAAATATTTTACAGGTTCAAATGTTTCAAATATATTTGAGCCGATGTTAATTTTTTTATTTTTTTGTTAGTGCTTGGCGGACCTACCTCTTTTTCCCATGCACGCACGCACGTATACACTCACACACAACACACACACATACGCACACGCTTGCTGAATTTACTCAGCAAAAGTATTTAATACAGAGGTAGAATATTGCTATTTATATAGCGCTCACACAATTCTGAATCATAATTCTCGAGAAACAAAGGAAAACCATCCGGGAGGTGTGGAGATATTCATGAACCACAGAATAACTAAACGCTAAAATATTGAACAAACAGAACAGTACATAACTTTTAAGAATAGATTAATTCCATTTTGAAACATAAAAACCAACAGAAAACCAACAGAGGTAAATATGTTTTCACAAAACGTATAAAGCGATGTTGGTATATTTCTACACTTCGAGAGCAAATGGTCTCACGGATCAAAGTATCAGTAGTGAATCGTTATGGAGACGAACAATTTAGCTTCTTCACTCAGATATGAAATACGAGATTAAGAAATCCACAAAATATCATATATACTAACAACAAGGAACTAAACGACAAAGTTATAGAACAATAAAATGACAAATGCAATACGATGAATACATTAGAAACAGATCTTTCTGAACATACACAAGCCATACGTTATGTATTGGATGACCCATGCAGAATAAGTATACAATAGATGAATGCATTATTAAAAACCTCGTGAAACACAACACAAAACACATCGCATTAAACCATAAATTAACTCTTATAATATATACGTTCGGTGGAGTAAGTGAATATTCAACATCTTTATAAATTTGCCACAAAAGCAGTTTAAAGTTTTCCAAAAAATATTGATCTGTTAGCTTCGTATTTTTTGCTAAATCGAAAATTAATTACACATTTCATTACGTATTTAACTGAAGTGTTATTGTCTCGTAGGTGTTAATATATTGAAGCAAGAAGACAATTGAATTTATTTTATTATATCTTTTTAATTTATAGATTATAAATTTGATTGCTTAGGCGGGTGTTTGGCTCAACAATGGTTGAGATCATCTGTAACCATCTCTCGCTTGTTTACTGACCCGCCAGTTATAACTTCAACGTGAAAGTCTGGGAATTAAGCTCTATTTGTTGCATGGATTAAGATATGATTCTAAAGAGACCAATTTTTGAAATGTTGCTGTGTATGTCCTTCCTCCACCAAACTAGACATACAGCAAAATCAGGAAAATTGAATATCACTTTTTTAAAAATAGATCAACGAACTTAAAACTATGGACCTGCTAATAATGTCTAATCTGGGTTGAAATTTGTATTACGAACAATAATGTTGAAGCCTTCGTGATTCCAACTGTATTGCTGGTCATACAACTACAGCAGTCCAACACCGCTCTTTATGCATTTACAACAAGGACTAACAATTATGCATCACACTCCAATGCACAAAACAAATCCAGATAAGAAAACATTAGGGGACAACACATAAATACTTTTATGGAACTCCTAACAAATATGGCTCTTTAATAATAAAAGTAACATATATAACACAACACAATAAGCAGAGTTAACAGAGTTAGAAGCAAAAAATTAAGCAGCTGTCTGATGAGGTATAGAGATCTCCTTCAGTCACGAACGAGCGTGGAATTATAGCTAAAAAGTCTCCCTCCGAGACACATGTCCGGGCAAGGCTGTTTGTGAAAGATCAACAGTCGCCCATGCATACCAGTCTCCTCTCTCCATACCACCGTTGTGTTTCAAGCGAAAGGCAAATATAGCTTGCCGCTAGTAACTTCGCACCTCACTTTTACTAGTTTTGTGAACTGAAACCATTTGAAATAAAGTGCCTTGCTCAAGAACACAAAACACAGCCCTGTCCAGTTTTCAAACTCAGAACCTCACGATTGTAAGATCGACTTTGTAACTATGTAACTACTGGTCCAAGTACCTTTACACGTGTAAAATATATATTCCATACGTAATGTGTGCACCAATCACATTAGTCCTGCTTATAATTAAGGGGAGATAATAACCCAACAACACTTCATCCTGATGATGAGGATACAAAATCTGGAATATTTGTAGATCGATTTAGAAACTGTACAGAAAAGAACACAAGAAAAATATGGAAAAAAAAAGTACTTAAAAAAGACAAAATCCGAACTGGCGGTAGGTTTCATGTAACAGAAAAAAACTTTATATGGATGTATATATGACATTTGAGTAAAACATTTTCTCAAATATATACACATGGCCCGAAATACTAACACATAAAAAGTCAGGAACGAAGGTATACATACTAACAAGCGGTAAATACAGAAATGAAAGATGAAAAATACACCTACGAATTCCATAATACAGTTGGTATTTAAACACAGTTGCCGATGGTGAACTATGAAAAGAAATGTCTGTCTACCTAGCTCCTTGTGTGTGTGTGTGTGTACATGTGTGTGTGTGTGTACATGTGTGTGTGTGTGTACATGAGTGTGTGTATGTGTGATCAAGGAAAATTTCAAAAGTAACTTGTAAGTCTCAGCTTTCTTCCCAGGCATCGGTCTGGTGAGAGCAAGTAAACGTGAGCTTCGAGTCACTCTCAAACTTCTAAACATGGATAAATATATGGTTCTCTATAGAAAAGTATTGAGTTATCCCAAATATAATCTTATGCATTTTATATATATATGAAGTTTACATAAAAAACCTGAAACACACCAAAATACTATATGCAGTTGTCTATTCATATATATATATATATATATATATATATATATATATATATATATATATATATATATATATATATATATGTATATATATATATATATATATATATATATATATATATATATATATATATATATATATATATATATATATATATGTGTATGTGTGTGCGTACATATACACATTTAGCAACACACAAATATATACTCATACCACACAGACACACGCACACACACACACATAATATATGATATATAATATATATGCACATTTGCATGTATATACATAATATATACAATTATACACATTTATATACTCACAGAAGCTTTTATATATGCAGACATACAAGTCATTGCATATATGCGCACATATGCATTCAATATATTGTCGTCTGTACACATTTATATATATATATATATATATATATATATATATATCCGTAAATATCATTGCGTCTATCTAAGTCGCTATCTAACAAGCCTATCCATTTCTTTCTGTGCAGCAGATAATGAATTGCACCGAGTAAGTTGCGTTGCTCGTGGTAAATGTTGATTAAAGGAAATTCTCCGCTCGCTTCACTATCGAGATTACGAAATCTCATTTGTAAGAGGCTCACACAGATTCCTGCTTGCTCTAATAGCTAAGACATCAATCTCTCTAATGAGTAGAGAACTTTGAAGAAAGTTGCTGTGGAGAGAGAATGGAAGGCTTCAGGGTGTTTTCCTCGGATAATAATTAAGTAGGGTACCCCGTGGGAATTAGGCAGTTTGTAAGTTGAATGTAGGAAGACGAATAAAAAAGATGCAATGTTCGGAAAGCAATCTCTATTGAATGTTGCTGTTGTTGCTGTTGTTGTTCTTTGTTATGGTGGTGATGGTGGTGCTGTTGGTGCTGGTGTTGGTGGTCGTGGTTGCGGTGCTGGCGGTAGTGGTGATGGTGTTGATATTGAGAGAGGTGGTGTTGGGGATGGTGATCAGAGCGACTTTGGTGATGGAGGCGATGTTGGTGGGGTGGTGATGGTGGTGGTGGTGGTGGTTCAGATTTACTAGTAGTAGTAACAGTGATTGTGGTGTCGATTCAGACGATGGTGGTGGAAGTGATGTTTGTGGTAATGGTGGTGGCGGCGGAGGTGGAAAAGTTGATGGTGGTGGTGGTGGTGCTGGTGGTGGTGCTGGTGATGGTGATGATGATGATGATGGTGGTGGTGGTAGTGGTGGTGGTGCTGGTGGTGCTGGCAGTAACGGTATCGTCGCAGTTATTCAATGTCGATATTTACTAATTTCATTTTATATTCAAATTTCAATTCACAATAGAATCTTCGTTGCCTTTCATCCTCGTGGGATCGATAAAATTGTTGGTGTCAAGTACAGAGCAGAGAGCTTCAATTAAACCTACAGTATGACACGAGCAATATACGTGGTCTTACGCTATTAGAGAATAAAATGGATGCGTTCAAATCCCTCCTGGGTCGGCTTCGTTATTCTTCCAAGATGGATAAAATAAATACCAATAAATTAATGAAGTTCTTAACAAAGACTTCTCTGATTCATTCTTCCACAGTCCTTGAAGTAAATATTCTTTTCTGCTCTAGGACCAACGCCTGAAACTTGGAGTGGGTGGGGAGGAGGCTAGTCGATTCGATCGACGTCAATACCTGATTGGTACTTAATTTATCGACCCCGAAAGGATGAAAGGCAAAGTCGACTTCGGCGGAATTTGAACTCAGAACGTAGAGACAGACGAAATACCGCTATGCATTTCACCCGGCGTGCTGACGTTTCTTACTTCTTCACTACCCACTAGGAGCCACACACAGAGGGGGACAAACAAGGCTACACAAACGGATTAAGTCGATTATATCGACCTCGGTGCGTAACTGGTACTTATTCAATCGACCTCGAAATCAGAAATCATATTTAAATATTTATCCAGAATTTTAGGGGAATGACCAAACTTTTTTCTTCATTTCCAGTCTTATATACTATCATGATTTTTGATGAGTTTATTTTACTAACTATTATAACTATTATATTTGTCCGAAAGTAATTATCTTCTGGTAGTTGTAAGGGTACTGGGAACGTTAATAATCAGATTTGAGAAATTTATTGGAGAAATTGGGATTGACATGAGGGTAGATTGACATGCCCAGAAAGCTGTTTTTTTTTGGGGGGGGGGGGCACTGACGACCTTGATATTGGTACTTGAATGTTAAGCATCGTGGAATGAGACCCTGTGAGACCCTCGACAAGTTGTCCGCTCTTACGGATTTAGCCGAAATCAAGAGCTCTGAGAAGTGAAATGGCAATAATAATAGGTTTCTAAAATAAAGACAATGTCATACATTTAGAAGTGGATTATTTGATTTAACCGAATAAGCATTATCTTTTATGGAACCCAGATTAAGGATCAAACTGAAAAATAAAATAATAAAATAAAATAAAAATTAAGGATCCGTCTTCAGGTCCGAACGTAATAAAACTTAACTAAATGCCACAGCATAATTGCTAACGCGCGTGCTTAATCAATTCTTCAATCCACCACAATTCGACTCAACAGCAACAAGAACAACATTATTATCTGACATGACAGAAGTCTAAATATAAACACTGCGAAAAATAATTACTCTTTTACCAACACGAAATGCGTTTCTATTGTAAACCAAATAAATGTTGCAGATTTTCTCCTTCTCTTCGTCTTCATTATCTATTTCGTCTCTTACTCTTTCCTTATCTTTCGTTTCTTCCTCATCTTATTATTATTATTATTATTATTATTATTATTATTATTATTATTGAGCTTCCCATTATTCATACTTGTACTACTCCCCTCTCACTCCCACTTCTGCTGTTCATTCACTTTATTTCGCTTTATATTTTTGTGTTAGGATTTTCCTGTTTGTATCTTTCCTCATCGCCGCTATTCTCATCACCACCACCCACCATCACTAACACCGCCCTCATCATCATTAACATTACTCCTCCTCCTCCTCCTCTCCCTCACCATCATCATCGTCATCACCTCCCCACCCGTTATCATCAACCCCACCCAGTCATTATCAGCATCGTCAACGCCATATTCACTATAAACACTAGGTTTTTTTTTGTTTTTTTTTTTGTTTTTTTAGTTCTAATCAAGCAAAATGGATTTTAAATTTATTGCAAAAATCTGATTAGCAAACAATTTTTTTATTCAGTACGTTAATCAATGAAGGAAATAACATAACAATAACAAAAACAGTTTTAGCTATGAGGGGAGGAGGACTTTGTAATTTTTTTTACAGGATATTTTCTTTTG
>NC_142942.1:18715663-18720663 GCF_046866305.1 Octopus bimaculoides | reverse complement strand
GATTTCATGAGCAATCCAAAGTAACAATAGCCAACTTCTATGAAATATTATTCAAGTTCAGGTAACCGAATAAAGCATTCTGCGTCCAATGCTACTTTTGAATGCCGAATACCCATTGAAGGAACAACACCAAAACCAGCCGTTGAAAATCTTCCTTGTACTGTAATTGGTGAAGTAGTCTCTGTACAATGGGACTGTGACTGATGTAAGAAACATCACTCATATCTGGGATATACATGAATAACACAATCTGATATAGATGTGTGTGTGTGTGTGTGAGTGAGGGCAGGATTGCGTGTGTATACGTGTGTATGGACATGCATGTGAATGAGTGCGTGAGTGGTTGCGGGTGTGACTGAGTGCATGTCGGTATGTGTGAGTGAATGCGTGTGAGGATATGAGAGTGAGTGAGTATGGAAGTGTGTGAGTTCGCGGAAAATGTGGGAATTGGTGCGCAGGAGTGTCTATATGTGTGTGTGTGTGTGTGTGTGTGTGTGTGTGTGTGTGTGTGTGTGTATGTGTGTGTGTGTGCGTGTATGCCTGCATGAGCGTATGCCTGTGTGAGTGTATGCTTGCGTGAGTGTACGCCTGCATGATCATGAATTTTTTGTTTGTGTGAGTGTTTGTGCAGGTAAAGTCAGAGATAGAGAGAGAGTTGGGGACCAATACCTGAGACCAAAACAGGTATATTACAGGTATCTGATCAAAAATAAATTCGTATACATACACCATGTTTGAGGTTTGCATTGATAAGTAAAGTTAACTTTCTACTCTCACAAGATTTAATCCGGCTATTTTACTTCTCATCGCTTTGCCATCGACTATTTCTATACACACAGCTATAATATAAACACTATATATATATATATATATATATATATATATATGTGTGTGTGTGTGTGTGTGTGTGTGTGTGTGTGTGTGTGTTGTGCTTATAGTATGACTGTGTGTATAGAAATAGTACGTGTATATATGTGTGCGCACATCTGTATTATGAACACAACCTATGTACTCACCTCTATGGATGCATCTAGATATACATACATTTGTATCGACGCATATGTCCATATGAATGTTTGTGTACCTATATACGCATGTGCGCGCTTATAATACTCACCTCTTTCTCTCTACGTTTTTCACATATCTAAGTCCTTTTAATGGTGGATCCATGCACGTAATTCTCTTCTAATCGTTTGTGTCGCCCTTTATCTCTGCCTGATTTATTGTATGTAAGGACATAATAAGATTTAGAAGCAAAGTCGATGTAAGGTAGAATGATACAGTAGAGAGAGCGAGGGGCGGGTGGATAGGGGTGCGGAGTTGTAATTGAAATAGACAAGGCCTAATATACAACGGTCATATGAAAGATTGCACACTTCCCTGAGTGTCTAGAAAGCTAACTAATGACCGTGGCAATTATTAACTGGCAACATACAACTGTATATTGTCTATACGCCTTATTGAGTGCTCTTTCTGCAGTGTGTATACTCACATAGGTGCGAAAACGCTAGTATAGGGGAAAATAACGATACGTGGTTATAGAAATCAATTTCCCAGTAGATGCTGACATACTGACAGAGAAAACGATGACAATTACAATGAACTAATACATGTGTACTTTATCTACACGAGGTGTAACTTTAGATTTCGCCCTGTAATTATAGAAACATTTAAATACCTCACCCCTTTTCTACTAAAAGTACAAGACGTGAAACGGATCTAGTCAAATTATATCCAACCAGTAATATAGAAATGCGAATTTGATTTCAGAACGTAAAGACGGATGATATACCGCTAAGTATTTTTTCCGGTGTGATAATGGTTCTCTCAGCTTGTCACATTGTTTAGATACTTAAACGGTTGTCTCAGCAGTTAGGTTTCTTGAGAAACTAGGCTTAACCAGAAAAAACAGACAAAAACAAAGATTATTAGGAAATTACAGCATTGTGAAGGTTTGTAAAACATTCCAGAAGGTTAGTATTTAATAAGTTCATATGTACATGAAGGCACATGGCTCAGCGGTTAGAGCGTGGGGCTTACAATCATGAGGTAGTCAGTTCGATTCCTGCACCGGGCTATGTGTTGTGTTCTTGAGTAAGATACTTTATTCCAAGTTGCTCCGGTTCACGCAGTTCACTCAGAAATGAGTTGCGACGTCACTGGTGCCAAGCCGAATCGGCTCTTTTGCCTTTCTCTTGGATAACATCTGTTATATGGAGAGGAGAGACTGGTATGCAGGGGCGACTGCTGGTCTTCCATAAACAACCTTACCCGGACTTATGTCGCGGAGGGTACCTTTCTCGGTGCAATTCCATGGTCAATCACGACCAACACGTGTCTTTATACACAGGTGGGAGATGTAAACGTAATGTATGCGTACACGTTTATAAGTCAGAATATACAGATATACGCATACGTCTACATTCATGTGTGTACATACATGTATGTGCATATATGTGTGTACATGCATGTACACACGGACACATAAATATATAAATGTACAAAATTACATGCTGACGTGCATCTACGTTTGCATGCCACATATGGTCGCTTTCCTTGATATACAAGATTTAACAAAATGTATCCAACTTCATCTACAGCATTATCAGGAGGATTCCTATTTTTATGGTTCAAAGAAAAGGCATCTATACCCCACCACACACCGCCGCCTTAAATAAGATATTAGGGGTCCCCTGATAATATGTAGTTCATAGACATCTTTCAGATAAATGCAAAACCTAATATAGTATATACTTCAAAATTAGAATAAACAAACACTGCCGTGCTGCGATTAGGTGTGGAGAGATTTTAATAGTCACAGCATAAAAATTAGTTATGCTTGCACCACATGAAAAAGCGGAAGACGAGCGTAAATGTGATTTCAATTTGAAAAATCATATTTAACGTTTCTATTAGTGGAAATGGAAATGAGAAATACGTGACACTCAAGTCATTTTATTACTATTTATGATAATTGACATTGTTTTCTTTGAGAAATCAATAGTTCTTACTAAACTCCTTGTAGCTGTTAGCTTCTGTAAAAATAAAAAAGATAATACCGTAATATTCATGTCACCATTCACATCGTGATGGGCCACAAGAGGTCGGGCTGCCAGTTAAAAATAGCATCAAGATATCCATCAAAGCACACGCTATTTTCCTTAAAGAAATGAAGATCACGCCAGAAAGTAGTGGTGTGCACAAACACACACACACACACGCGCACACACACACACACACACACACACACACGGCACGCACACACGCACGTACATACACACACACACACACATACACAAACGCACACGCATATAAGTAGCAGGCGTAGCTTTGTGGTAAAAAGCTTCCTTCACAACCACATGGTTCCGGATTCAGTCCCATTACATGGTACTTTGGGCAACTGTCCTGACTGGATTTGGTAGACGGAAACTGAAAGAAGCCTGTCGTATATATATATATGTGTGTATATATATATATATATATATATATATATATATATATATATATATGTGTGTGTGTGTGTGTGTGTGTGTGTGTGTGTGTGTGTGTGTGTGTGTGTGTGTATGTGTGTGTGTGTGTGTGTGCGTGTGTGTGTGTCTGCGTGTGTCTTTGTGTCTCTGTTTGCTCCCCCACTGAACCATCACTTGACAACCGATGCTCGTTTGTTTATGTCCCCGAAACTTAGCGGTTCAGCAAAAGGGATCGATAGAATAATTTCTAGAATTTGAAAGAATAAGCCCTAGGGAGATGATTGAGCATATCTAGGGACGACCCTTACGTAGCATTTGATATGCTTGAGGAATGGTTTTAAGAGGGTGTCTAAAAAGTTACTGAGGCGGTGGGTTTCGCATGCGAGACCTGCTATTATAGGTCTAAATTTGAGGTCATTAAAACTAGGGGCCTTGAGTACTATTTCTGTGGCTCCCATGCGTTACTTATTTTTTTCACTTTTGTGTATCTTAGGACTACCGTAGTGTTGGTTGGATTTACTTTTGAAGTTAGTCTTATAATCGTATTCGTTGTCGGTGAGCCCTTTTCTGTATAGGTTCAACATAGGTTTTAGGTTTCTCATTATTTTCTGCTGACTGAAGTGTTGGACCTTTTCATGATATATTGTATTTCCTAATATGGATAATACTAAGAGTAAACAGTCTATGTCAAAGGATGGTTACATAGATCCCAGATTAAAATTCGGGAATACAGAAAAATAGCATTCAACGAGCACATCGACATTTGCGCCACTAACAAACAACCCAACTTTAGATTTTTTTCCCCTCTATAAATTCAGGGACGATGCAACCTGTTGTCAGTGCATTAGCGCAAAGAGTCCTATTTTATCGCAAAATATAAACCCCTTCTGAACGCGTCCAAAACAAATGGCACTACCACAAAGGCATTAGAATAATACCTGGGCAAATATTAAAAACGATACATTCAGAATAATCACTACCCAAGAATTTTTTCAGAACAATTCCAAGCACTACTTTTATAACCACAACATGTCACTTTTAGCTCATTTGACCATTTAACAGGATTCCACCAACATCCTACTACTGTCATACCACTCCCGTATTTTTCTTATTCTTTATCTTCGTTTCCTACTCTCTCCTCCTCCTCCTCTTCCTCTTTTTCTTCTTCTTCTTCTTCCTCAGCTACTACTGCTTAAAAGATCAAAACCAAGGACTCACATCCTCATATCAAATATTCCTTTAGATCTGATACTGCCTACTTCATAAGAGTAAAAAAGAGGGAGAGAGAGACAGAATGAAAAAATGGAAAATGTCCCTTGTATTTGAGAACTATGGAAATATTTTCAAACAAGACATTTCATTTCGTTTTTCCACAATTTAATTGTTTTTCATGCTTTACTCCTAAGTTGAAAAAACACAAAGACTGAAACCGATACCAAAATTTTCTTCATAATAAAATAATTTTAGCATGTTCAACCTTGTCTTATTTTCCTTATACACACACACATATATATACACACTGTTCATTGC
>NC_142942.1:18695663-18710663 GCF_046866305.1 Octopus bimaculoides | reverse complement strand
GTATGTATGTATGCATGTATGTGTGTATGTATGTATGTATGTATGTGTGTATATCTATGGGTTAGGTAGAACAAACAGAAAACGGTACTAAATATGTGAGTATGTGTTTTTATTATTTCAATGGGCAGATATTTACAAAAATATCTCAAAACTGAACGTCACTTCGTATTACGCTCGAAACTCAATCTGTTACATTTTTTTCATTGTCTCGATTAAATGTGTGTGTGTGTGTGTGTGTGTGTGTGTGTGTGTGTGTGTGTGGGTGTGTGTGTGTGTGTGTGTGTGCGTGCGTGTGTGTTTGTATGTGTGTGTCTTTGTGTGTGAGTGTTCGTAGGGAGGTAAGTATAAGTCTGTCATGAACTAAGACAGTACAATTTTAGCGTATGTAACCGAAATTAATATCTGAATATTTACCAATTCAAATATATATATTCGGGGATTTGATTTCAATGAATTAAACAAACATGAAAGAATGGGATCAACTCTACCACATGAGCACACTATGTGCAGTGACTTTACATCTGTATAGCCACAGTTGAACTAGAAATGGGTTGTTAGTGAACTTATACAAATGCTGACATCAGCTTTGGTAACGGACAAGAAATATAAAGGGTTCGCTAGGATACAACACCTAGAAATTAAA
This sequence comes from Octopus bimaculoides, assembly GCF_046866305.1. Classification (NCBI taxonomy): domain Eukaryota; kingdom Metazoa; phylum Mollusca; class Cephalopoda; order Octopoda; family Octopodidae; genus Octopus; species Octopus bimaculoides. Next base: position 18,710,020 of record NC_142942.1, on the reverse strand, counting down.
ACTGAGGAAAGATGTGAGACATATATTCAGAGTAGTTTGATACTTAAATATTAGTTGGGATCCGCATCACGGGTGATGGATTCGTATGACACTATGTAGTACAATTTTTAGTTCATTTAAGGAAGATATTCAACAATTCAGAAATCTTGTAATATAATCCACGTTATGATTTGGTGTCGGGAGAATTTAATAGGCAGAAGGAATGGAATTCAATTGCATTACGTTATATTTACTCCATCTAGATGCGTATTCACCTAATCAGCTTTTGTTAACTCTGCGGATTGCGTGAATATATTAGTAGATTCTCTCTCTCTCTCTCTCTCTCTCTCTCTCTCTCTCTCTCTCTCTCTCTATATATATATATATATATATATATATATATATATATATATATATATATATATATATATATATATATATATATATATATATATAATAAAACTCAGAGTTTCAGATGTCGGGGCAGAAACCCGCGCCGGCATCGGATCAACTGGAAACATCGTCGCCATAACCGACGGAGTGTCGTGATACACACACGCACAAACACACATCACACACTTATCTATACACAGAAATATATATATATATATATATATATATATATATATATATATATATTAATATTTAGTAAAAGCAACAGAGTTGCTCAAGAGCCAACAGTTCCGTCAAAGCACAAAACGCTAGATCTGCTGCTTTTGCTAAATTCTAATAAAAATATACATATAACAATATTTTGAGTTCTATTTTTCCTGTTTGCATCACCAAAGTTATATATAACCGCAGTAGCGCCTTCCGGTCTCTCTCTCTCTCTCTCTCTCTCTCTCTCTCTCTCTCTCTCTCTCTCTCTCTCTCTCTCTACCTACCTATCTATCCATCTATCTATCTATATACGTTACTGTTTATTTTTCTGTCCGTGTAGCCATCGATCCATCCATCCATCTCTCTATCTAATCTTTATTTCGTTTCTATCCACAGCACTTGTGCAATTTGTTCTGACGACTGAAACGTTGAATAGCTGACACATGCGGTGTTTATTGAAGCTAATTTAAAGAGAGATGTTGGCATGTAAAAAAAAAAAAAAATAAAACAAAACTACCTTCAAATCAAAGCTTTTACTACAAACTCCTATATTTTCCTTTTTTTTTTTTTTTTTTTGCACATTGTAATCATTATGTGAGGCGTGTAAAGTCTTTGACAGGTGACAACTTCAAAATATCAATAAATTTAGACTCCGCATTTTCTCGCCACTATTTTCCATTATACAAACTATTTTTCTATATTTATATTGCCATTTTCATTTACAGCAAATCTGAAAGATATTAATGTTCCCGCGCGTGTGTCTGCATATACATACATACATACATACATACATACATACATACATACATATACACACACACACACACACACACACACACACACACACATTTATATATATATATATATACGTGCGTGTCTGTGTATACACACATACATATACATATGTTTATATACACACATGTATATATAGATCAATACACACATATATATATGTGTGTGTGTGTGTGTGTGTGTGTGTGTGTTTCAATATTGGTCGTGTTTTTTTGTCACTGCAGTAATAAACTGTTGCTGTTGTTCTTTTTTATATCTTGATCGATTGTGACGGAGAAGATGTCTGGTGACAGCTACTCTACTTGTGACCACCCTTTTTTCATCTAAGTAGAGTAACCTAAAACTATGTTATCAAATGTGCATTTATTGTTTTAGATGTCGTTACGGTGTAGCTCAATGGAGATTTTGCTGTTGACCTAACAGAGAATGGAGCAGACTTAACGCTTGTAGGTAGAACGAGTAAATGCGACCTCTGGATATGAGCTGACACATAGGACGTACAATTGACCAATCTCGTCGGCGACAACATTGTTGCATGTTTTTAGATAGAGTTATTAATTGTATATACAGGAGTTTTCACTTTACGAGATAAGTCATACTATCTCCATTATCCAATGCGTTTCTGTATGATGCATTCGATGAAACATCAGCAGACGGTATTTGCTTTCAACTTGTCATTTCTGCCATGCATTTACATTACAATATTTGCCGTCTTTCTGAGTTCAAATTCCGCTGAGGTAGAGTCTGCCTTTCATCCTTTCGGGGTCGATAAAATTAAGTGCCAGTTGCATACTGGGGTCGATCTAATCGACAGGCCACCTCCCCAAACATTTCAGGCCTTGTGCGTACCTAGAGTATAAAAAATATTTGCTGTCTTTCTGAGTTCAAATTCCGCCGAGGTCAATATTGCCTTTCATCCTTTCGGGTTTGATGAATTAAGAACCAGTTGCATACTGAGGTCGATTTAATCGACAGGCCATCTCACCAAGAATACTTGTCGTCTTTAAGGCGGTGAACTGGCGGAATTGCTATCACGCCAGGCGAAATGCCGAACGGCATTTCGTCCGTCTTCACGTCTTAAGTTCAAATTCCGCCGAGATATCATCTTTCGGGGTCGATAAAATAAGTACCATTTGGGTACTAAGGTCGATGTAATCGACTTAGCCCCTACCCCGAAATTGATGGTCATGTGCCAGAACAACCTGAAACCAATATTCGCCGCGTTACGTCGGCAATGTGAAATATGGTTGCAGTGTATATTTGTTATCTGAACTGTATTGAAAAGTTAGTAGTCATAGTGCGTAGTGATAACTTAGGTCTGAGGAGTTACATATATATCTGGATGTTTGTACGTGAAATTTTGAACAGTCAAGGGTGAGGTTATACCAAAATGGTGTCCCCTGTGTTATCAGATAATCTTCCGTCTTCCTATTGCTATTACACAGTGGAGATTGTATAGTTTAGCATGAGGCGAAATCCGCTTAGTCATCTGCTTGTTGTCTGGAATGTTGCACAATCAACATATGTATCGCCTGCATATAATACTAAGTGCCACGAAATCTGTTTTTGTTGTTAGTATGCGTTCTATAATATCGGGAAATCTACCACTGTGTCGTCAGTATGACTTCTATCATGGTGGTATATATTACTTTTTTGTGGTTTGCCAGTAACCCATAAAGGTTGTTCTGTTCTTTATTCACTGGAATCTGTTGTTCAGACCTTGGAAGAGGTGATATAATTTATATGATATGTGACTATCTTAAAGAACTTTTACGTAATTCTAAGTATGTTTGTCTTCGTGTCTAAGCCCTGTATAAGTTGTCGTGTTAGATTTTGTATGATTGCTGGTAAGATAGAAAAATGCTTTTACCAGATGCTACCAGACATGAATTATTAATGGAACTACGTATTTATTTGAATGATGTAGGGCCAGAAAAGTTGCAAAGCTTTGCTAGGCTGTGATGTAACGATATGGCTGTCATTTCTTTATGTAAGACTGTGTTTTGAAAAGGTTTAGATTTATTGTCTTGATACAGGTTACATATCACTTACGAAAAAAGGAATCTTTGTGGCATTCTATTCAAGGATATTCATGTTAACGATGCTTTACTAATGTATAATGCATAGGCATATCAACCAGTGTGTAGTGGTTTTTGGTGTACACTACAGATGTTTCTTAACCTGTGGCGTAATTGATGTATGCTATATGCACTAGTCAACCAGCGAAGTTATTTAACCCAACACTGCTTTCATTGGACAGACCTACGATCCAGTTCATGCCCGCCATGGCAATCCCGTTTATTTCTGTAAAAGAATACTGGGGTGTGTTTCCCTATTTCAAAGAGGTTGAGTGACATGGAAAAGAATCCTTTTCTGGTGAGAGGTTCATTTGTAAAAGTGGTCCGTGAATCATTTTAGGCATTTGATCCAATCGTATAAACATATAAACAAACACAAATATGCTAATACACCAATAAAATATTTGTGAGTGCGCACGCCTATATATACAAGTACACAAATAGATAGATAGATAGATAGATAGATAGATAGATAGATAGATAGATAGATAGATAGATATGCATGCTAGTATCCAATGTATGCAAGTTCTCTGTTACTTTTGTCTCGGCTTATTTTCTTTGCTATTTTTTGATTATGACTCGAGGTGTGAGTTGTCTGTTGATTTTATGCGCGGTGTCGGTGTATTATCTTTGTGCTTTTCTCGAATTTGTCACCATTTTGGATATTTCACTTGAATACTTAGAGCTCGATTATGTTTGTTGTTAGGTTGAATAACGGTTACGCAAAGTCAGAAGGAGATGTAGTTAACTTGAAGATACCTGTAGATGTTCTAGTAGAAATTGTTTACGATGCTAGTGGAGTTTAATTGTAGTGCTATTATGTCTCTCCTTGTGAGAAGAGAGGCAATCGCTACACTTCCGTCGCTCGTTCATGTCTTCACGTGAGTTTTCTAGAAATGATATCCTTATTTTATATATTCTACTTACATAACTGTGTGTACACTTTTATCATTGGTTGCAGATACTCCTCTGTCTATCGTTTCCTGTAAGTTCGATTTTCGCGTTCAAGTTATGACCATCCAGTCTTCTTTTTCGGCAAATTATTCTAATGTATGACACAGCAGACAATATACATACATACAGTTTTTTCTTTTTTTATGTCAGGAGATTGAAACTTCAGTAAGACTTGCTTTCTCTTTCTGCAATCATCCAGAAGCTTTAACATTGGTCCATCGAACCAAATGACAAGTCATTGTGTGGGCGTTTCATTTTATTTCCTGGATCATGTAATTTCCTTAGTTGCCTTCCCCGCCTCATCTGTGCAATACTAAAATAGAGAAACAATGCTCCGATACAAGTTACAGACGCACGCGGGCGCGCACTCGCACAGACAGAATCACAGACACATCAACTCATGAAGCCTATCAGCCATGATGGTTTAGTGGTATATTTCGAAATAATTGTTAATAGTCAAAGGTGAGGCTTTTCTGTTTTTTTTTTCTTTTTTTTTTTTTCAATTGAAATGAAGCCTATGTCATTAGAATAAATCATAAAGTATACAGTGTGTGTAATAGAATTGATAAAAAGAAAATATATCAGGTTTTTTAGCAAACGTCAAATCACATCAGGAAACGGTCATAAGTCACTTCCGACATGTTTTTCCTGAATGCCTATATTTTCGGATCTTTACAAAAAAATACTCTCCCCGAACCCATCTCAAGTTCCCTCTCTTCCATTCTCTCTCTCTCTCTCTCTCTCTCTCTCTCTCTGTGTAGTAGAGCATACATTCCGTGCCATCATTGAAGGAAACGCATGCACATGCGCACACATTACACAGTATATACTCGAATACAAATGCATATGTAATTGTATAATAAATATAGGCATTTGATCCAATCGTATAAACATATAAACAAACCCAAATAGACTAATACACCAACATATTTGTAAGTGCGAACACACATATATACGAGAACACACATATATACGCGAACACACATATATACGCGTACACAAATAGACGAATAGATAGATAGACAGATAGATAGATAGATAGATAGATAGATAGATAGATAGATAGATAGATAGACAGATAGATACAAGCATACATATGTCTGCATTGTGATTGCTTTATTTCTATATAAAGGTTATCGAAAAATGTGTGTTTGTTTGTCCTTTTTTCATCGTACATTGAGCGTAAAATACCAGTTATTTATCTTTCTAAGTTCTCACTAATTTTTTCTATCGGGTTTTTCTTTGTTTACATATTTGTTTTTGTTCTGTTTGTGTTGTTATTTATGTTGAATCTTCGTGTGTATTGTGTGTGTTTGTGTGTGTGTGTGTGTTTTTCTCTTCTTTTTTTTTATTTTTTTGCTATCTCTCATAGATATTGAAAACTTCAAGCTTGGTCAATCACTGTCAGCTGAGCGTACGGCTGAATGAACAAGCAGGATGTATAAAGAGAGAAAAATGAAAATAGTGTCTAACATCAACAACACCCAACATCACAACCCAACACTGGAATGAACCTCTACGTTGCTCTTCAAAGCTGCTAGAAATAGTAACTAAATATTCCTCAAATCACAGCATTCTGTCTTATCTTCGTATTTTGAGGGACTCTTTTTCATGTTTTCCATTTTTTTTCTTTTATTCAATAAATAACGCACAATTGATAGCGTAGTCCTAGATATACTGTGACTAAAAAGCCTGAAAAGTGCTCTTTTGTCATGAATCTGTTGACTCCAACGAAAATAGCAACAAGAAAAACAATCCTTCGGTAGTATGTTCATTATCGTCATGGATAAGTAGTAGTAGTAGTAGTAGTAGTAGTAGTAGTAGTAGTAGTAGTAGTAGTAGTAGTAGTAGTAGTAGTCAGAAGAGGAGAAAGGGGAAAAAGCGGAGGGTGGATGGATAGGAGAGGGAAAAGAGAAGTAGAGTAGAAGAAGGGGAGTTGGGAAAGGGGAGGGAAGTAAAATGGGATAGGGAGGTGAAAAGAGGAGGAGAGACAAGAAGGAGGAAAGGAGAAGGCGGAGGGGAGAGAAGGAAGAGGAGAAGTGAAAGAGAAGAGGCGGGAGAGAAGATGAGAAAGATAATAAGTGGAAGATAAGAGGAGGGAGAGCAGATGAGGCAGAGAAGAGGAGGAACAGAAAAGAAAGAGAAGGCAGAGAAGAGGGGAAGAGAAAAGGAAGGAGAGAAGTGGAGAGAGAGAAGAGGAGGGAGACAAGGGGAGGAAGAGATGAGGAGAGAGAGAAAAGGAGGAAAAGAAGAGGAGGAAAAGAAGAGGAGGAAAAGAAGAGGAGGAAAAGAAGAGGAGGAAAAGAAGAGGAGGAAAAGAAGAGGAAGGGAGAAGAGGAGGAAAAGAAGAGGGGGAACATAAGAGGTGGGAGAGAAGAGGAGGGTCAGAAGTGAAGAGTCAGAAGGAGAGATGGAGGAGGGGAGGAGGTAGAAGAAGGATAGAGCGGAGGGAGAGAGAAGGAGTTCAGAGATCTAGCTTCCTCCGTTTGACCCACCGTTGGGAGTCTTAATTTGACATGGTGAGGGACAAGGTCAGTGCACCTGTACCCATGTTTGAACAGACCTTGTCTTTAGTTCTGAAGAATTTTAGGGCATAGTGCGAGGGGACCCCATTTGCTGGAAGATCTCAACCTAAACAAGTTCACCTCTTTTTAATCCACCCCACCTTTTTGTTTTATACAAAAGCCCAACGGCGATCAGGTAAGGATGGTAGGAGCAGGTTTTGGTGAAATTCGAAGCTTCTAGTGCCGACCTGCACAAGTAGAAATTATTCTATCGCTGCTCGCTTTTGCAGAACGTGGACGTAAACACACAATTACCGGTTTTCATGCGGTGGTGAGGGGTCAAACACAGACACTAACACACACAAATATTGACATATACATATATAGACATCCAGCCGGAAAATGTAATAGAGCTTTCTTTTGACAGGGCCCTACGATGGTGGTGCCTTAGGATTTTACCTCCGCGATCGTTCTAGAAATAGTGGGTGGAGTAAATAGACGGACGGACGGACGGACGGACGGATGGACGGACGGATGGATGAATGGATGGTGCAGAACCTACACCGCTACAACAAATTAAACAGGGCCACATTCGACTAGTAAAAAGGCAAAGAAATTAGATTTTGCTGAAAGCAGTGTATGCAATACAAGGGAGCTAATTTACTTTTCTCTGTTCAAACATTCATTATTGGAAAACAATACCAAATTTTACTCATTTTGGTTTTCAAACTAATTTGGTAAAATCCAAGCTATATGGAGTTCTGTTACTAGCATCCGTTTACCAAAAACAATAACATCAATAATAGAACTAATATTACTAACGATATCCATGATAATAATAGCAATCCAATCACTGCAATAATGATAATAATAATAATAATAATAATAAATATGTTAACAACAGTAATCAAGTTAAAGCGATAATAAGCAATCATCTCCAATAATATAATGCAAAGATCAGTAGATTTGCTAAATGGTTCATTTGGGATTAAATCAGAGTTGAAATATTCTGCAAACATTCACACATTGGAAAATAATTGAGAATAAATATTTACATTGACGCTATTACTATAGCTTTGATAGGCTTTGATAGTGTTTTGGTAGAGTCTACATAGCAATAGATGATCGGATGCATGTGTGTATGGGTGTGTCTATGTGAACCTGTGCGTGTCTCTCTTTGTACTTCCTATGTATCCATGCATACATATGAACACACGCACATCTATATATACGCACACGCATATATATGCACATATAGGTACATATATATGCACATATATATATATATATATATATATATATATATATATATATACATATATATATATATATATATATATACATATATATATATATATATATACATATATATATATATATATATATATATATATATATACATATATATATATATATATTTATATATATATATATATATATATATATATATATATATATATATATATACATACATATATATATACATATATATATATATATATATATATATATATATATATATATATATATATATATATATATACATATATATATACATACATATATACAGTCATGGGTATATATATATATATATGTATGTATGCATGTATATATATATATATATATATATATATAAATATATATATATATATATATATATATATATATATATATATATATATATATATATATATATATATATATATATATATATATATATATTGGGTGCACACGTCTATTTTTATGCGTATTTGCGGACATGGTCGATTATGTGTTCAATAACGCATTTCTCTAAATAAATGAGAAAAATTTCGCTCGGCTGCGCGTCCATCCGTTGGTACGCGTAGGCTGAATGGTCAAAGTATATCTCAAAAAATGAACATATCCGATAAAACATAAATATCACCGGACACAGGTCGGTGTTTCTACGATCAATTGAAGCAGTAAACAGGCCACAAATGTAGAGTCGCCGTCCGGAACACGGAATAACTGTGAAACAGGAATATTATGCTGATGGGATATACTAGTGCACTTGAGGTTACGAGATATTAAAAATTGGTGATAGTTCAGTGATATTTAATTTTGTTCGTAGTTGGTAGGTCTTTACGTCCAGACTGCATTAACAAATACACGCAAAATAATATTTGTAGCAAGAAATAAAGTTAACAGAAAATATATTTAGTCATTCCACAAATCCGGCAATATTAATTTAAGTGGTTAAGATGTTTACAAGGCTAATTTGAACGTAGAAATAACATATTTGTCTTGCAGTAATATTTTTTTTTCTCCTATCTTCCAGTGGATATTTACATTCATTCCCTCTCTCGTTCTCTCTCTGTCATGATGCGTAAACTGGGGTTCGTATATTTTACTCCAGTGTCACTTTGATGGCATACACTACTCTCTCTCTCTCAATCAATAATAATAATAATGATGATGACGAGGAGGAGAAGGAGGATTTCATTTATTTGCCACAAGGGCAAAGGAGGAGGGGACAATACAAAGGCAGACATAAAGTGTGGGGGTGTACATAGAATGAAATGATTTTTAATAAATGAAAACAGAAAGAAAGAAAGAAAGAAAGAAGAAAGAAAGAAAGAAAGAAAGAAAGAAAGAAAGAAAGAAAGAAAGAAAGAAAGAAAGGCCAGCAATGTTACATAAAGTTGATTGCATTGACTCCAGTTTTGTCAGCCCCGAAAAACTGCAAATGCGAAGTCGACCCAGACGGCATCCGAAGTCAAACCATGAAGGAATCTGAACCGCATGAAATGCCACAAGGAATTTTGTCCGACGCGCTAACGATTCTAACAACTCGCCGCTTTGTGATCTACATCATAACAGCAACGACAACGAAATATGTATGAACAAACACTGTGTCTGTGTATGGATACATGTGTGCATGTATGTATGTATGAATGTAAGCGTGTGTACTTTAAAATCAGCACAACCACTAATCTTGTACGATTCAGACGTGAATACTTGTGGACACCATCTGCAGGTAGGTAGTAGCAACGTATAAATATCGAAAGCTGCAGTATTTGGTAAATTAGACAAAACAGAAGATAACAGAATCGGTTTATATAATTTATTTAGTGCTGTTGTTATTATCATACGTGCTCTTCCTGTCTAAAATTTGTTGCTTTTCCTAATCGTTTAAGAGGAAGAATATAAAAAATGAACGGAAATAGGACAAATAAAGACGAAATGAAAAAGAAGAGAAGATACAGGGGAGTAAAGGGGTAGAGAAGTTGTGGAAATGGAATGGGGGGGTGATGTGTAAGTAATTGGCACATACAGTGATAGCCTTGTTTATCTCCCCAACTAATATTTATTTATTAATAAATATATTAGCTGTTCTAGATAGATGGAATAATGCATTTAGACTACCTCATATATATATATATATATATATATATATATATATATATATACACACACACAAGACGCACATATTTAGTGCATATACAAGACACACTTACAGATGTGCGCGCGCTCCTCGTTTCTAGGTGCATTCGCATGTATGTGGACACGCGTGTGCGTATATATGGGTGTGTTGATGTACACGCGATTCGCTCAAGAATAGAAATTTTATCATCAGAGATGTATGGTGACGGTGAGAAGCCGAAGAGGTGAATGTTGGTACACGTTATAACTGCCACTCGTTTTGAGTGTTCACTTGTTTTAATAACAATACCTGACACTTCGATGTCTTTAACAGAGTCGTTTCTGTAGCAACTATACAGATTTGGTCACCGTCTTCTGGAGATGCCACTGCTTCCATCATATATTTCTATAAAATCTGGAACTCTTGTAATGAGAACTAACCATTCTGCATCCTCCAAAAAAAAAAAAATAGAACTAACGTATGAATGGCTCAGTAGTAAATAAGATGTTTTATAAACATTTATTTTAACACCCCTGTATATATATATATATATATATATATATATATATATATATATATATATATATATATATATATAATTAGAGGGCATGTTAACCTCGTGAAGGAACGTTTGCATCCTAGGAAATACTGTTTGAATACCTAGTATTTTCGGGGTATGGGAGTTCCCTTAAAACAATATATATATAAAACAATATATATATATATCCATTTAGTCTCCTGAAATGAAGTGATAGGTCCACGTCCGAAGGTACATCTTTTTTATTTTCTATGGTGAAATTATACTCATGTCACATAAATGTAAATTTAACGTGCAAATTTGTAATTAAATGATTGAGTATTAATTGAATGGGCTGTAAGAAGCGAAGATGACCAATTTGCTAATAATGAACTATTATTAACTTCTTTATCTACATTTTCTTTTCATCTTTTAAGCATATATATATATATATATATATATATATATATATATATATATATATATATATAATGTCATTATGTATATGCGTACAAATATATGTGAACACTGATGCACACATAAATACACCTATATGGAGGCTATATTACGAAGCAATTCGTGCCTACGTAGCCATGTAATCATAAGTAATGGTCGTCTGCAAGTTTGGCTGCATACGTGTACACACATAAAGGTGTGCGAGTGCTAAAGTGTAGGTATGGATATATATTTTTATATTCTTATGTTTATGCCTATATATATCCCTATGTACTTATATGCTTGTGTATACAAAGGTTTATATGATATACGCATCTGTGTATAGTGTAGTATGCGTATTTACATATATATATATATATATATATATATATATATATATATATATATATATATATATATATATATATATATATATATATATATATATATATATATATGCATACAAACATACATATACATATATAGATTCACATACATACATACACACAAATACACTCATTTTTGCTTATATATGTGTCTGTAAGTGTGTATAATATGTAAAGAAATTATATTAACCAACATAAATAACGAAGCTCCCAACTAAACTGACAAATATAATCTAAGAATTTTTGCTTGAGGAAATCAGAAATTCTATTTTTAAGGGCAATATCCGCTACAGTTGAAATGTCGGTCTTACAAGTTATAAGACAAGGTGTAAAAGCCTGGAATCTCTCCAAGAATATGGCAAATAAATACCGGATTACTAAATGTACTTCGGAACGGAGTTATTTTAGAAATCAAGTTCACAGCCTTTGTGACAGGAAATTTGAGGCGGAGTCACAGAAAGAGTTTTAATTTTCATCAAGAAAATGAAGGGGAAAATGTCGGTATTCATGTACTTGTCATATTGTAGATGTTTTTGTTGTTTAACCGCAGGAGAGACCAGAATTAAGTAAATCTATTTTCAACCGCCCAGCAGTTGTGACCACGCTACTCGTTAATCAGATATTTTTTAATGTATTCTAGATTACATTATCCCGTGTGTTCTTCGATTTGTATTTTTAATTCTCCACAGGTGAACCCTGGTCCCGTAAGTCTATGGCCAGATGCAAGCCAGTAATAATCACCCATCAATTTCCATGTAGCCGAAATTGAAACCCACGTGATCACACGAATCTTTAAAATGGTAGGATGGAAGGAAAGGAAGATCTGTTTGCTATTTCCAGAAGACCGAGGCTACTTCATTAGTTATAACAACATATGTAAGTATTAAGTTGTTTGAGGGCGATTTACCTACTATTTAAAGCATGTGTCAGACGCAACGAGTAAAACACACGCACTCTCGCTCTTTCTCTCTCTCTGTCTCTCTCTGTCTCTCTCTGTCTCTCTGTCTCTCTCTCTCTCTCTCTCACACACACACACGCGCGCGCGCACACACATGTACATTATATAGATTAATGTTCACTTAAGTTAGGATCAACAAAATAATTACTCCATCCAGTGAGAGATAAATGTCATTTAATGTAAATGGTATTAAAATAAGAGCTTCTAATTAATTGTTTCTTGCCAGAGAGACAAAAAGTACGTTAAATAAGTCTGCCTAATCTCAGTGTTTTTATGACAAGAAACTATTGGTAGGTCTTATTGTGAATAGGTATCATATTAAAAATATACACACATCTATATATTGGACCGCATACGTACACACGCATGTATTCCGCTGTTGTCGGATTTGACACCCTTTCAAATCGACGAGAGAGCGCGTCGATAAATTTCTCATCTTAACATGTCGTGATTTGTATTTTTAGTAAAGTATTCTAATCTTACCTAAGATCGTTAACCCTATAATTCCTAAATGGGATAACATATGCTTCTCGTTGAAACTGGTGGACCACAATGGTAATATAAGCACTAAAATTTGTATCGTCAAAAAGGAGATCCCTTTTGTATTTTACAGCTTGGATAAATGTTTTAATAATGTAAAATGTAATTTGTTACAATGATGACATTCACAAGTAATGGCAAATAAACGTGGCCCTCCTGGCATTCGCAGTCGATACAAATGGGATAATCATTTCGTCATAACATGCTGAGAAAATTGAAATGGAAGCTAACGAATTATAAAAAAGAAGATGCATAAAATTCACCTATTTAATTTCTTGTTCCCTTATTATTAGAAAGCTCCAAACATTTTTAATTTGTGATAAACGTGTATAGCACTATTTCCTTCTTTTTAAAAGTCACCAGCATAAAATCACCTTTGACATAATTGTACACAGTTTATGAAGTTAGAAATTTCATAGTACTACTCAGTACTACTTTCGTTATGGTACTGTCACTCACTCACACTCACTTCCGACTTGTTTGATTAACTTTATTTTCCACGGCAAATATATTTATTATACAAGAGGATATATACATATACATACTTATATATATATATATATATATATATATATATATATATATATATATATAGAGAGAGAGAGAGAGAGAGAGAGAGTTATTAATATTTCTAAGTCTCTCTAAAGGAGACTACGGCAGCGGTACTGGAAATTAATAGTTATCGCCAAGCCAACATGGCAGTCCCAAAATTAGGACGAAAGCTGCCGTGAATTAGCTCCAAGAAGCCATCGCCTCTAGCTAGCTATGTGACACACGAAACCTGTGTCCTTTATAACCTTCGAACAGGGGAGGTCAGCAGTGTCCCCCTGCTGGTTTGGCATCTGCAGACTAGTTTCAGGGTGTTGCCCCTTGTCAATGCAGAGCAGCCAAGCCCTAGCCAGGCGGCGCTGCTGACTATCTGCTCGAAGGTTATTTATCTAATTTCAGTGGAATCTATCCACTGGTTTTCAGAAATAGAGTTATTAATATTTCTAAGTCTCTCTAAAGGAGACTACGGCAGCGGTACTGGAAATATTAATAACTCTATTTCTGAAAACCAGTGGATAGATTCCACTGAAATTAGATAAATAACCTTCGAGCAGACAGTCAGCAGCGCCGCCTGGCTAGGGCTTGGCTGCTCTGCATTGACAAGGGGCAACACCCTGAAACTAGTCTGCAGATGCCAAACCAGCAGGGGGACACTGCTGACCTCCCCTGTTCGAAGGTTA
>NC_142942.1:18690663-18693163 GCF_046866305.1 Octopus bimaculoides | reverse complement strand
ACATAATAATACACACTCACATCCACAAACACTCACACACACACACACACACACACAACATAAACACGATAAATAAATTATGAACCATCTTCGAAAATAACATTGAGTATTATTGGGATTAGAAAATAATTAATCTACTAATGTAAGTTAATGAGCACGTAATGTTTTGACGGCGATGGTCGTGGTGGGGGTGGAAATGGGAGTGGTCGCAGCAGATGAGATTTGTGGATGTGGCGGCTGCGTTTGGTAGGCATCCTGATAGTTGCATTAAGGACGCTGGCGTGGGGGGGGGGGGCTATATTGGTGTTGTTTGTTGTTTTGGTGGTGGTGGTGGTGGTGGTGGTGGTGGTATGGTGGTGGTGGTATGTTGGTGGTGGTGGTGGCGTGGTAGTGTTTTTGTTGTTGTTGTTGGTGGTGGTGGTGGTGGTGGTAACGGCTATGTTTATAGTTGTGGTAGACTGAAGCTGTGCTTGACATGGTGGTAGTGGTGGTGGTGGTGGTGGTGGTGGTGGTGGTACTGGCAGCGGCGGTGGTGGTTGTGGTGGTGTCGGACAGTGATGATGGTGTTTACGAAGCTGCTGATGGTCGTTGGGGGGTTTGTGATGTTGATCATGGTTATTTTGGATGTAGCGATAATGGTGGTCGTTCTTAAGTTAGTGACGATGGTGGTGGTGAGAAATGCTTAGCAGTATTTCGTCTGCCGCTACTTCCTGAGTTCAAATTCCACCGAGGTCGACTTTGCCTTTCATCCTTTCGGGGTTGATAAATTAAGTAGCAGTTGCGTACTGGGTTCGAAGTGATCGACAGGCTCCTCCCACCACCCAGAAAATTCAGGCCTTGTGCCTATAGTTGAAAGGATTATTAGTGTCACTAAAGGTGGCGTGCTGGCAGAACCGTTACCACAGCGTGCAAAATACTTGGTGGCATTACGTCCGTCCTTTCGTTCAGGGTTCAAAAACCCGCCGGGATCGATTTTGCGTTTCATCTTTTCGGAGTCGATAGAATAACTACCAGCTGTATGCTGGGGTCGATGTAACCTACTTACTCCGCTGAAAATTTTGAAACTGATATTTCTACTGTCATTGTGGAATCACACATCCTGGGCCGGAGGTATTTTTCGAATATTTGATAAATTTATGCACATAATTGGTTTGTCATTAATTATCCTCTCGTTAATTTTAATTTAGTTCCTTTTGTCTGTGCTCTGTTGATTAATTGCTCGTTATTTCTATTGTTGAAGCAACGATTTTCAATTATGTTTCCAATGTTTTCTTTAATAATGTTATCCCTGTTGTTGATGTTGTTTAGCTCAAGGTAAATCCTGATCGAAACTATCTTAGAAAAAAAAATCAACGTTGTTTGACTGCAGGTAACTCTTTGTTAGTTAGAACTAAAATGAAAGCTATCAGTATTCTTTACTCTGGGTAATTTTCACGCAAAATAAAACTTGTCCAAGTAAATCAGATCAAACACGTTCCATCCGTCAACATTCCTGTCTTTATAATAATAACATCTCTATAAGATAATTAGGTGAACGACTGAAAATTGTCTCAGGCGAAAGAAACATCTTGTGACAAGGTTACTTTGCGTAAAAATGAAGCCAATTGTAAAAGTAATTAACTATTATAAAGACTAATTAACGTTAGATCCATGATGTCCATTAATATATCACGTATTGATTTTATATTTTGTCACAAGGCCAGCAATTCCAGGGGAAGTGTAAGTCGATTATATCGACCCCAGTGCTCAACTGGTACATATTTTATGGACTTCGAAGGCATGAAAGGCAAAGCTGATCTTGGCGTCGTTTGAACTCAGCACGTAAGGACAGACGATATGCCACTAAGCATTTCGCCCCGCATGATATCGATTCTACCAGTTCGACGCCATATTAATTAATGTATCACGTATTTAAGGTGGCGAGCTGACAAAAATTTTCGCACACCGGATGAAATGCTTACAGATATTTCGTCCGTCTTTACGTTCTCAGTTCAAATTCCGATGAGGTCCAGTTTGCGTTAGATCTTTTCTGGGTCGATAAAATAAGTACCAGTTGTACACTGGGGTCGATGTAATCGATGAATGTAAGACAAAGACGACTTGGGCGGAATTTTAATAATAATAATAATAATAGTAGTAGTAGTAGTAGTAGTAGTAGTAGTAGTAGTAGTAGTAGTAGTAGTAGTAGTAGTAGTAATGACAACTTCAACGGCAACAACAACAACAATAGTAATAACAACAACAACAATAACAATGATAAATCCCGTAGTATTGATATTCAAACCAGATCCCAACGTAAACGTAGTTTTTATGGTTTGTGTGATATTATGTCCAGACTTAACTTCGTATCGCAAGAGAAATCAAACATATTTTAGATTATTATTTCTAAACCGAGCAGCAATATCACTGTTTCAAACACACTGACCACGGGTCTAGTGCCTGTCATATCCTATCACCATAAATTACACACAACACAGCATCATTGTGTTTGAGCTGCCAA
>NC_142942.1:18670663-18680663 GCF_046866305.1 Octopus bimaculoides | reverse complement strand
ATATATATGGAAGAAGCTCGTAGTGGTTCGCTTGGAAAACTGTAGTACAGAAGGACACTAATAAAAGGAATGTGAAATAGGGAGAAATTCCAACAATGCAGAGTTTATATATATATATATGTATATATATATATATGATAGATAGATAGATAGATACATACATACATACACTGCTTCGGGCACCGCCTTAAACAGTTTTAGTTATATTAAATCTAAAGCCCGTTAAATTCCTTTTTTTTTTAAATCTCACAGAACATATGACAGGAAAATTTCGCCTGAAGAAATCAGAAGTAATTGATGCGATATTCATTTGGCAGCGCCTTTGTTAATGCACCGATTGTATCACGACTGACAAATATGATATATATAAACGACAAACATGTACATTTTCCATCAACTATTTTTTTCTGTATAAGTCAGGAGGTAGAAATGTTCCCAATGGTAGGAAATATTTACGGTATGAGCGCTCGGATCGATCCTGCTACGACGTGAATGCGGAAATAGATTATTGTTTACACACCTTTATTTCATCTTAGTTTGAAAATAGACATTTTCTATAAAAGCGACGGTCCTAGTTCAAATGAAAATTGAATCAACTAGTTTCATCTCTAGTTAAGGGCCCAGAGATGGCTAACCCCGATTCCTATGCAGCCGAATATAAGTAACATGGTTGTTGTTATAGCAAATTTATAAAGAAATAGATTTACACAATATTCATAATGGTACAAGGTTGAGGTTTAGGCATTAATAACTAGAGATCCTGTACTGCATGGGCATTAAGAAAGTGAGGAAGAATGAAGGAAAGAACTGAGGGGAGGATGATCGAAAATGAGTTTTCCAGAAGGAACGTGGAATCAAGAAAACTGCAGAAAAAAAATAAAATTTAAGAGAAAAAGTAAATAACCGGATAGAAGAAATGATTAACAATGTGAGAAATATATTTGAAGTGAAACAGGAAGAGAGAGACAATCATTGAGCAAGACATAACGAAAATAAATGTGTGAAAGCCTGTGTGTGCTACATAATATATGTGTGTATATGTGTGTATACGTACATACATGCATACATACATACACACGTTACTGTCCTCACAAAATTGAACACTCTTATTGCTGTTGATATTATTTTAAGTCTTTCCTAATTCAATAAAAGAACTGAAATATTTATGTTGTTTGACGAAAACCTAAATCTGAAATGAGAACATCAGGCGGTCTTTTATATTTGTTAGAATTTATATATATTTATATATGTATATATATATATATATATATATATATATATATATATATATATATATATATATATATATATATATATATATATATATATATATATATATATATATTGACAATTGCTCCACAGACGGTCTATAAGCATCTACAGAATTTGTATCGTTAGTGGAGCAGTTAATACAAAACACTAGGTTGCAGAGCATCGTTGTAGAAATGGCCACTTGTGAAGGTTGGGATAAATGCTCTTCAGATATGTCTGTCGAAGAATTTAGCGAGGAAAACGCTAAACAACTGAGTTTAACAACAGGAAAGATAGTGAAATTTCCTCAGATGAATAACCACAACCAGCAACATAAATTAACCAAATTGTTTTGCTTGGATAAAATGTGACCCACTAGGCAAGCCACAGGAAAACTTTATTGAATTGAGAGAACTGCAGTGGATCATTACAGTCGACACAAATGTTAAAAGCAGACGATAGATAGATAGATAGATAGATAGATAGATAGATAGATAGATAGATAGATAGATAGATATAAACAAACTTACACACATGTAAATATGCACACACTGAACCAATACTTGATCATACCAGATATTGTGTGCTCTCAATCTTTTCGTAGTTCGTAGTTTTAATTTGCAATGTATATAGATATATAGCGAAAATGATCTATGAGAGAATATCACATACACACACACACGCACATACATACGTATATACATGAAGAACAGAGTCAGGGAGACAGAGAATCAGTGAGGATGTGGAGCTCACCAGAAATAGTATAAAAGAGAGAGAAAGTACGATCGAAATAGATTCTTTAAAACAGAATATGATATTGCGTCGAACAGTTATGAGTTCTTCAATTAGCGACACACACGGTAACGACAGATTAGGCTAAAAATAGTAGCAAAGAACAACAATAAGCCAATACAAATATAGAAAAATAGAAATCTTCACACACACACTTACACACACATTTGTACAAATGTATTTCACTAGGTCGATTGTTTGTGTGTATAGTAGTAGTGTGTGTAAGTTTCTGAATGAAAACAAATAAGGATCGATTATAAAATGCTTAAACAATAACGAGATCCAGAACTATTCGGAAGATTTTTTCATTGCCTTTATGTGCGCGCTCACACATATACAAACACAAATGTACACGTGCACACACACAATATATATATATATATATATATATATATATATATATATATATATATATATATATACTTTATTTAAAAGCAGCAGAAATATAACAAAAAAACCGTTACTCTGAGTTTCACGGTATATATATATATATATATATATGCGCGTGAGGAGGCGGAGAATTCATTAACTTTTACGAAGAACTAATGTTAGGAACGGGACCTCAAAGTGGAAAGCTGAGCATAACACCGAACGGAAAGAGTAGATGGAACTGTTCTCAACGTTTCGCGTTGAAGTCATTCTCATAAGTGCGGAGAATGAGGAGGATGCTTAAAAGGACAGATACACAAACAGATTTCCGAAACAATGTGCGTTTATTTGTTCCATGTCAGACTGAAGATGGCGGAAGTCAAAAGACCAAAAGTGACGTAGTGAGGGAGAGAGACTGACATTCACACATACGCATACACATACATACGCACAAAGAGACAACATACACGCACGCACACACAGAATCACACACAAACACGAACGATCAAACACACACACACGCACACACACACACACACACATACACACACACACACACATATATATATATATACTGTTTCGTTTCCCTGTCTTGTTTTCTGTCCGCCACTCCATTCCTCCATGGTACAAATTTAATTTATGGTCCGTGGGAAGAGCCATTCTAACGATGCGTCCTGCCCTAACTCTTCGAAACGCTTAGTTTTAGAATCGTGGCAGCTGATGAAGGAAATGTTCTCTATGTGGCCTGTGTATTTTCTGTACTCTGTTTATATCATTTTGTGCACGTTTTTTTGCAACGTCCTGTACCCAGATATGCATATATATATACATGTTGATGTAGGTATGTACATACATGTACGTATATATGCATATACTCAATTATTATTTGTATATATATATATATATATATATATATATATATATATATTAATGTAGAGTTTATGTCAAACGTACACACCAAGATGTTTGTTCTACGATTGATATTGGCTTTGTATGAGTTAAAATCTCTTTCTTCTGTCTGTCTGTCTCTCTTCCTTTCACATGAATCCACACATATATACATACATTGCCTATCCATCTATCTATCTCCCCTCTCTCACTTTCTCTGTAATATATATATATTTATACTTATATGTATATGCATGTGTATATACACACACACACACACATATATATATATATACATATATATGCATATATATATATATATATATATATATATATATATATATATATATATATATATATATATATATATATATATATATATATATATATATACAAAAAGACACTCAAATCATATGTACACAAAAATACGTATGTGTTTGAGTGTGCATACACAGACACCCGAACCGAATGTATAAGTACAGAAGTATGCATTCAGAGAGACATAAACTTCACATATGTCTATATACAGAGGTTTCTCATAGATATGCCTATATATAGAAGGTAAAAGGATATGTGTATATATATGTAAATATATATATATACATATATATATATATATATATATATATATATATATATATATATATATATATATATATATATATATATATATATATGTATAAATATACATATGCATATATATATATATATATATATATATATATATATATATATATATATACACACATATATGTAAATATATATATAAATTTGTTTGGACGTATATATACATATATTCGTATACCACACGTATCTGAATGCATAAATGTATCTAGGCATGTAGGAGGCATGTATGCGTGTCTACATGTTTACGAACTACTGTCAAATTGTTGAGGCAATATCTGAAATCTGTCAGATAAGTGCTGTAAATTAGAAAATAAAACGCACACTAACACATACATGCAACCAATTCATACATACACAGGTAGACACATACTTATATATATATACACCAACTAAAACAAGGGTATTTTCATTTCCCACAATAAATATATCAACGGTAGTGAACACAATAACAGCAAGAACACCACCATATGTGAAAGCATCTAGTGAATGCATCAAGTGTTGAAAATCGTAAAGAACACTATAATGTTGGTGGTGGTGGTGGAAGTGATGCTGGCCTTGGTTGTGGCGTTATTGGTGTTTGTGGTGGTGGGTGGACAGGATATTTGCTGGAGAGATGAAAGAAAGGATAAAATGAAAAATGAAACGCAGTGGAATAGTGGAAGAAAGAGAGACGGGGATTCGAGAATTAAACGAGGAATGAAATGAAAAAAACATCTGTATAGATAGCTAGCTAGCTAGACAGACAGACAGACCTACAGAGCGACAGTTGCCCCAGATTTCCGCACAGAGAAGCTGACCCCAAGACCACAAGGTTGGGAACCATGATTTTTTCTCACACAACGACGCCTAGTTAATCATATCAAATACCCCATTCATACCTTATTCTTCATATTTTTACCGTTGTAACGTATTTAGAAATCAATTTTAAAACAAAACATGAAAAGTAATAATTCACTTCATCGCAAGTAACCCAGAAAAGCTAACATCTGCACGTTGATTTTGAGGACAATTTATTTTATTCTAGCAACGTGTCATTAAGTATTGAATATCACAGCATCTCCTTTTATCGTTCATATTTTGAAACTGATGAAACAAAATATGAAATTTTATTGAAGTTTTGTTTCATTCGAACTATTCACGTTTGTATAATCACAAACAATATACATACAGACATACATACATACATACATACATACTTACATACATATATATATATATATATATATATATATATATATATATATATATATATATATATATATATATATATATTATATATATATATATATATATATATATATATATATATATATATATATATATATATATATATATATTTCTGCACTTGGTACTAGTGATCAGCCAGTGTTGTTAGTCATACTACAAATTGTATGAGGAGGATGGAGTGGGGTGATGGAGTGTATTGGTTAGTAACTAATATCATTTTAATGCCGTATCTTAGTTTCCTACAAACTTTGATGGCTAAGAAGACAAAACAGACACCCACAGTATATTACATACGTGTGTTGTGTGAGCGTATGTGTGTGTGTGTGTGTGTGCGTGTGTCTTTAGGTGTTTGTGTACACACATATATGAGTATAAACATATCGCAAAACACGAATAAATAAATAATGGAATTAAATACACCCATAATGCGATTTTCTGAAAATGATAAAAATAAATGTACGCACCAAGTTGTTGTTTTGAAGCTGATGGCATCGTTGTTATTCACGGTTGTCATTGTTATTGTGGTTGTTGTTGTTGTTATTATTGCTGTTGCTTTACACTTATTTATATTTATTTATCTATTTGTTATTAATATATTTTTCTCGGCTTTATTTATGTTTAATATACCAATAAATCTTTGAGAAATAGAAAAAAAACACAGGAAAATAAAAACAAGAAATATAATGAAAAAATATCTATAAAAATATCGTCAAAAAGTTTTGTATATTTTGTTTTTATAATCAGTTTTATTTATTTATTTATTTATTTTTACTGTGTATTATGTTATTTTTGACTTTCCGCTAAAAAAAAAGTTCTTTTCGTGGTTGGAGCTGTCAATATGTGAGAGAAACTTCGATACCAACATGGCGTTATGGCATGACTTGGAGGATTAACGGTTTGACAGGAGAATCGGCAGAAACTCTCATCAACAGCAACAGTTAAAATGGCATCGCATTGATTTCAAGAATCATTGACAAATATCTTTAATCTACATACATACGTGTACTTTTTCACACCAATATACCACCAGTTCGATAAAGTAGAATGGTAATAATATTCGGTTATAGAATCTGTAATGTATGTACAGATATGCAATACATTAAAATGTAATGTCACCTTCCACACACACACACACACACACACACATATATACATGTATATGTATGTATGTATGTTTGTTTGTATGCATGTCGGCATATATGTACACATATATTTATATATATTAATGTATATATATGTATGTATATGTATATATGTTTGTACATATATATATATATGTATGTATATATACATACATACATATATATATATATATATATATATATATATATATATATATATATATATATATATATATATATATATACACGCACACAAACACACACACACCCACACATATATGTATATATGCGCATACACACCTATAGGAATCGTTTGATAAAAATCAATGCAGAATCGGAATTTCAATAACTCTGTTTTCTGTGAATATTTCCACTCTATGGTTCCTGTTGCTTCGTTAAAACCTGAATCCAAATTTATGACATTTTACAGAATGCGTTATATGAAAATGGCAGTTTAACGGTGTTGGAATATTGAGCCCCGATACGTTTAGTAACATGTCATGCATTAGAGACATGTGGTATATCTATCTATATATGTTCGCGTATATCTATATATATACATATACATATACATATCCACACATACACACACACACACACACACACACATATATATATATATATATATATATATATAGATGAATGCATATATATATATATTTAAATGAAATATTCAAACACTGAGATTTGAAGTTAGATGTCACTACTGTTCATATCATCTGGATAAATTCAAAATTTGATGATATCACCAGTAGTAGCATTGGTGGAACGCAGTTATGATAGCTTTAAGGAGCTATGAAATATCGTAATGATGCTTAATGAGCATCTACCTGCTAGAAATAAGAGCCAAGTCTTAATTAATCCACCGTAGCGCACCAATATGCATATAAAATACGTAAATATATCATATATATATATATATATATATATATATATATATATATATATATATATAAATTTAATGAATGGAGTAAACGCATATTAACCAATTTATTTTATCCGAGTTATTTATTACCAGGAGAAAATAAATACATATAATAATATATATATATATATATATATATATATATATATATATATATATATATATATATATATATATATATATTATTATTATTATTATTATTATATGTATTTATTTTCTCCTGGTAATAAATAACTCGGATAAAATAAATTGGTTAATATGCGTTTACTCCATTCATTAAATTTATATATATATATATATATATATATATATATATATATATATATATATGATATATGATATATTTATGTATTTTATATGCATATGTGAATATACGAGGTGATTTGCAGAACCTTTCAGACTTCTTTCTTTTTAAGAGAAACGCTTATAACGGTCCTATATTTTTGTAATTTTTAGTATATCATTGCTCTACAACTAATTAACTAACCTGCCAATTTGTTTTATTCCAGATTGAAGGAAACGGCACTTTGAAAACATCCTACAAATCATTGCTTGCCAAATCTGACCAGTTTGCAGAATGTAGCTGCGACGTTAGGACAATTTAAAGCTCGATATGCAAATAGGTGTAGTGTTAAACTGGACACAAACGCTATTAGAAATTTATTAAATACTCCAGACCTCTTTATGGATTACTTTGCATGAACCGAGAATCTATTTTTCGCTAGTACAAGAAGAGATTTTGTTGCAAACGTCCAATGCAAACGATGGAAGCTGAATTGATTTTAGTGGCATATGAAGTCAGAAGTAATGATTCTGCCTAAAACAACAATAATAATAATAATAATAATAATAATAATAATGATGATGATGATGATGATGATGATGATGATTTAAAATTTTGGCACAAGTCCAGCAGCTTGGGAGGATGAAAGTTAAAGCCGACCACGGCAGAATTTGAACTCAGAACGTGAAGACGAATGAAATGTGATTAAGCATTTTGCCCCAGGCGGGAACGATTCTGCCAACTTGCCGCCGTGAATATATAAAAATAACAATCCATTCTACTAAAAGCATAAGACCTGTTTTGTTTTGGGGTTTTATTTATTTTTTTTTTTTTTACAGAGGGGCTAGTCGATCACATCGAGCCCAGTTCGTAACTGAGACCCCGAAAGGATGAAAGGAAAAGTCGACCCCGGCGGAATTTGAACTCAGAACGTAAAGACAGACGAAATACCGTTAAGCGTTTCGCCCGGCGTGCTGACGTTTCTGCCAGCTCCCCGCCTTACCATTAAAAGTTATATTGTAAGCCATTTCTGCCAGTCCTAATAACGCTGTTTCTAAATTACCTGCTTAAGCACTATGTTATATTTTGACAAACCCCAAATTTTAATTTATACCTCCAAAACATAGGAATAGAAACAAGAAAACTATATTTTCACCCTATATAATTTAAATTAATATGGAGAAAAGAAATGAATAAAAGAAAATTATGGCCCAAAACTCAAAACAAATGAACAAAATCATTAGAGATAATGTTTAACAATATATAAAGACAAATAATGAAATAAAATGCCAAAAATAGCTGAACGAGAGAAAACAAAGAAAACCATTGAAAGCTAGCAAACAAAACGTAAGCCCATGGTCACGTGATATTTTCCACGCGTTTTTTTTTCTTTTCTTTTTATTTTTTGTGTGTGTGTCCCGCAGTGAAATATTGGATCTGTGTAATAATTTCTTATTTTAGCGAACATAAAAATTGGAAAATAGGAATGACAAAAAATATATATATATATAATTTTAAATATGAGAAAATGCTAAACATTCTGTTACGTTGTTATTTATAAAATGATGGCTTCAAGTTCTTTAACGGAAGTACAAAAAAAATGGCAAGAAACCAGAAAATAGGGGGAAGTAAGGGAATTACTGAATATCTCGTTAAAAACTAACTTATTTAAATTTTCGTTAAGTTAAATTCTGTGTACATTTTCAGTAGAGATAGAGGCAAAAAAGAAAAAGAAAGAAAGGTAGCGAGGGAGGGTGAGAAAGAAGAAAATGGAGAAATACGCACAGAAGGGAACAGAAATATAGAGACAGAGAGACAGCCACAGAGTCAGAAACAAGCACATTTGCATATACGAACACACATACATACACACGATTATAAAAAAAGTACATATATACACACATATATATATATATAGAGAGAGAGAAAGACAGACAGACAGACAGACAGACAGACAGACACACACACACACACACACACACACACACACACACACACAAATACACACACACACAAACACACGCACACACATAGTAAAAGAGATTTTTGTGGCTATTCTATTTTTACGAGCGTAAATAATAATAATAATAATCATTTCTATTATAGGCACACGGCTTGAAATTTGAGGGGAGGGAGTAAGTCGATTACTCAGCTGGTACTTACTTTATCGACCGCGAAAGGAGGAAAAGTAATGTCGACCCCGGTCGCATTTGAATTCAGAACCAGATGACAGGCGAAACGGCGTTTTGCGTTTCGCCCGGTGCGCTAACGATTCTGACAGCTCACCACTTTAATAATAATATTGACAATCATTTTAAATATACCCCGTCCCAGGAGAACATATTATGCCCAACATTATTATCACAAGGTATGACTTTTCATTGCAGCCATTTGCAACTTTGAACAAACGATCGAATTTGATGGATTCTTTCAGACAGCTGCGAAGCGTTTCATTGTTGATTTTTAACTACAGTTTATCTAAAAAACCGTTTATTTTCAATACAATAGATTAGCACA
>NC_142942.1:18660663-18663163 GCF_046866305.1 Octopus bimaculoides | reverse complement strand
TTATTTCTATGGAAATTTGAATCTATTTCAGATTTAATCTATTTAAAGGATTCGAATTGATTTCATTGCAGAATAGAATCATCAATTATTTTGAAAATGGATAAAATCAGATCTATTTGTGGAATTGATTAAGTTACAAGACTGGACAATAAACAGAGTTTGTTGCGTGTAAGTCGTACGAATGTGTCCCCCTTCGAATTGCGCCATGAATGTGTCCACGAAGAAACGTGTATAAGTATGACCACTAGAAAATTTTGATGAAATATAAAATGGAATTGATTCGGCTTTTATGTTAGATTTAATTTATGTCTTTATTTCCTGTATCAACCTTAGGCATCTGATAGCTGTCAGCTTGGATATTCATTCCAATGTTTCTGGAAATTTAACTGAATCAGAGAAAATTCTTACTTAGATATTGTCACTAGTGTGTAGCAAAATTAACAGTTTTAACTTAAATCTGGTGACATTATACATAAACTTTGCAGACTTGCTATTATTATTAAAAGTATATTTGGTTGCCAATTACTGTACTATGTTTTCACTCTTGTTACTTCTATCTACTTTTAATTCCACTTTCATTTTAGATTCCAGTTTCCAGTGCTGTTACCGTGCACACAACTATTAACACGTTTTATTACTGTTGTGAGAAGTTTTGTGTATCAGAACGAGGCAGCGCTAAAACACTGTCAGTGAGATATTAATCGAATCACCGAATCATTAGCCTAAATATAACACAGTTCCACTGTAAGGGCCATACTCTACAAATAGGCACACAGTGTTTTATTATAATGGATTCTACGCGGTTCATTGAGTAGACTTCAGTCTTTTCACGCACATATCCGCCTGCATACCTGTATCTCTCTCTACCCGTGTCTGCATATCTACTTACATGTATGCATATATGTCTGCTTGCGTATATGTACGTAAGGTGCTGACCGGAGTAAAGTTAGATGAGGTTAACTCATCATGAACAAGACTCATCATTATCTGTATGCACCTATTGTAGTAGATTAATGCAGATATCAGAGTTGTTTCTAGTCCATGTCTATGTGTCTTTTTACCTGAGCTGCAGTAGTGCATCTAGAGTGATGCAGATAAGATTGGTCGTTTCGCAAGGATTATTGTCTATGTAGCTGAAATTAGTTGGAAAGAAACTGCGAAACGGAGATTTTCATATGTTTTTATATCTTGTGGCATTGGATGCTCTGTATATGACCTGCAGGAGTGATGTAGAAATTATTGTTCTGTGGTATATGTATATTGCGCGTTTTGAAACTAGCACTGTTGTTAGAATTACTGTTGTTTCTTCTGCAACTACTAACACTGCTATTTTATTGGAATCAACTGAATTGTGAATGTCTGAAATTTATGGACGATACTAGTCCTCCCATGTCGCCATTGAAATGCCGTAATAAGCCAATATTCGATATTTAACTATTTTTTAACGATACGGTAAAACTGTCTGAATACTTCGTGTTAAAACTGTCCTTTGAGAGTTAAAAACTTTCATCCACTACTTTCTTAATTTTACAGCTATGTTTTGAATTTTCTACACAAAGCATATAAAACTTTACTAAACACACACACACTTCACATTTTACAGATTTCTAAATCTACACTTCTGCTGCTACTACTACTACTACTACTACTACTACTACTACTACTACTACTACTACTACTACTACTACTACATATGAAACTTATTGGTGCAGAGTTAACATTTCCAAATTCATAAATGCCCTTCAGAATTGTTTAAAAATACTCAGTACACCAATTCTGTCTCTATTTATTGTCGATTTATGTTTCTGCAATCCAACACTGTTAAACGCATTATGGAATTAATTTTACGATACTTAAGTATAGTTGTTAATGCATTCGACATTTAACAATGTACACAACCTTTGGCCAACATATTTAATTACGAATTTAATTACTCTATATGTAATTTCTGTTACCTTTTCTATTAATTCTACTTTTAGAGAAAGGCTTTGAATAGGCGTAGTGGTTAGACCTCTGTACAGGCTATCGTGCGGTATTGGTTTCTATTCTCTGCTCTCGAATTTTACCTACTAAGGTCAACTTTGCCTACAAATGTTTGGAGTTTGATAAATTAGGTGCCAGTCTAATACTAGATATGATGACGATGACGACGACGACGACGATGATGATGATGAATATGATGATGATGATGATGAAGATGATGATGATAATTCCACTGGATTGCACTTGAAATATTGTATGAATTGTGTTAAGGGACTCGTTCGTGAATGACAAACACTCAAACACTGAAATATTAATTTCACAAGCAGAAAGAAATTCAGTTCATGGAATACTTGAACGCTCGTCGTCGATACCGATGGAGAACCTAGCGTCAATTTCGCTTTGTTTTTCGGAAAATTTACACAACAGATCATAAGAATCCATATCACTATTATAACCAGCAACCGATTGCGGTAAGACAACAAGGAAGACATTCATTTCATGTTGCTACGGTGTATTC
>NC_142942.1:18643163-18653163 GCF_046866305.1 Octopus bimaculoides | reverse complement strand
TTAACTTTACTCATACGACTTAATGCTAATTCCTACTTTTCTGCAATTTAAATGATTATTCTTAGCAAATGTTATGCGTTTCTTGAAATTTCTACAATGCTTCGCTATTGTTAACCTGATCGGTAATAATACTACCGCTGTCGTGTATACTAATGTTATCGCTACCATTAGCATCAGGTCCATCTGTTCCCCTATTTCCAGCATTACAAACTAACTTTCACAACTCACTATTTATAGCCTCCATTTCTAACTATGCCAACCAATGATCAGCTATCCTCAGTTCGGTGCATTTTATATCTCGGTATTATTGTTTCCGTATCGATCCATTGATTACCTTTATAACCACTCTGAAGTATCGTCGGGTAACATTTAAATTTATTTACTTTCGTTATCTTCTTTGGATCGATATTGCCAATGTTACTCTGTCCACCTTTATACTACCGAATCTTGCGAAGCCAGATGGCGATCCATAACAATAACTGTAGTTTCCTGGTCGTAAACGAATGTGACCTACTGAAGAATCGAACGTAATGTGACCTACTAAAGAATTCCTCTAATAATATATTTATTATGGAAGTACTTTCAGCATTGTCATTTTTGACTATCGTTATTTTTAGTATGTGCATTCGATGCACAACCGAGCAGAGCTCTGAGCCTAGACTGCAAATGTTATTTTGTTTTAGTTGCATGTTTATGTTTTATTTTAATTATTACTTTGATATATCTCACCTCATTTTGTGTTGTTTTTGACTTTCTATTTTACTAGTTTCAGAGATTGAACTGCGGTCATGTTCGATTTATACCTTTGAGTATTTATTCGAACAAATCGATTCCAGTGCATATCTTTGTTTTATTTTATTTTATTTTATTTTATTTTTTCAATTTGGTACATACTCTATTGGTCTCTCGGAACCGTTAATTTACGGGAACGAAATCAAACTGAAACCGATTGTCAAGCGGCATTGGGCAAGAATCACAGAACACGCTTACACACAACACACAAACACACACACACACACACACACACACACACACACACACACACACACACACACACACACACACACTCACACATTACGACGGGTTCTTTCAGTTTCTGTCTACCAAATTCACTCACATGATTTTGTACGACAGGGTACTATTAGAAGTCATTTTTGCAAAGCGCCATACGGTGAGACTGAACCCAAGAACATACAGTTGGAAAGCAAGCTTCTTAACCACACAATTACGCATGCGCTTGTCTTTTAACAGGCAGTCGTCTGCAAATGTAACTTAAAGATTTGATTACCTTCGAATGCTTTTGTGTCAAACTATTCCTTCTGGTTGTCTGTTACGAGAGTTTTATAATTTGGATAATTTCTCAATTTCTGGGAGCGATAGATTTTCGCTTTATAAGACCATTACATCTATTAGAATCTTCTTCGTTTCGTAGTTGATGTTGGCAGCAATATCTGGCTAGCTAAGCTTCATCTCTCCTTATTTAGAGCGTGGCTGTGTTGTATGTAGCTTGCTTACCAGCCACATGGTTCCGGGCTCGGTCCCACTGCGTGTCACCTTCGGCAAGTATTTTCTACTATAGTCTCAGGTCGACCAAAGCCTTGTGAATGGATTTGGTAGTCGCAAACTGAAAGAATCACTTCCTATATATGTGTGTGTCTGTTTATGTTTGTGTGTCTGTTTGTCCCCTCGCAGTCGCTTGACAACCGATGAACAATATGGCTCTCATATATAATGAGTTTTCATCCGGTATGGCCGAACCTCAAATTCCAACGTTTTCTTTGTTTATTATTCTTTCATGTTATATACTCTAAGTTCGATAATTCACATATAAGTTCTAGAACATTTCTTTCTCCTCACACGAAGAATTTTGGCCATATATGGTACGCTCGAATTTTTTATCGTATACCATACTTCATATCACGTAATGAGTTCCAGTGTAACGCTTTACCATTAAGTAAAAAGTAAACCGAAGACATAACCGAACCATCTAATGTGCGGAAACGAAGTTATAAGGTCTATAAATTAAATATTAGAATAAAATAATGTTTCTAAAGTATAGAACAATGTTCACGGGTTCCGCTTGACCTTGTCCAAGCAATAAATATTCTGTAGTGGCAGAGTAACAAAACGACCCTGAGGATCATATAATTCCGCATTCATAAAACAAAAACCATCACTATTTTTTATCTGATCTCACAGGGACATAATGATATAAATGTTTGACGACCACAGTTGGTTTGCTTACGTACTCGTAACTTAGCGAAGCGACCGATAGAATAAATACCAGGATTAAAAATGTTAGTCCTGGGGTCGATTCATTCGACTAAAAGTGTTCAAAGCGGTACCCCAGCGTGGCCGCAATCAAATGACCGTAATATGTAAAATCTAAAAAGACGCTGCCCTTTTGTCGCCATAAAAGTGAGAAGAAAAAAATCTCTACTTTATAATAACTATTTGATTATTGAGGAAGTTCTAGCTTTCATTTGCTTGTTTCTTGTTTTTCACAAGGGATTTTACCCTTTATAGACTTGATGCTTATTGCCTAAAGCTTATGTATTACGAAATCCCATTGATCATAGAGGAAGTAGCGACACGCAGCAGAGAAAATAAAGAATTGCATTAGAGAAAAAAAAATGATAAAATACCAAGAATAAACGAATGAAGTTAGTGGAAAATATAATGTAAAGCAGAAAAAATAGAAAAAAAAACAATAAAAAGTATCAAATGTTCTAAAAAATACAAATAATAATAATTACGTAAAAAAATAAGTATTTGCAAGAAAAATATAATTAGAAAACAATGGAATACGATATTAAGGAGAATACTGATTAGTTTTAAAATTAACTCAGACAACAAAATGGAATGTATGGAGTTTTAACATTCGACTCCCTTTTAATTAAATAGTTTGAACAACGCTATTTCAAGAATACTAAAGAAACACAAATGAAAATTGCATATGGAAAACTGAGACTTGATGCAGAGAGAGATATAGATAGAGATACTCAGAGATAGAGAGAAAGTGAAAGTGAAACTGAAAGTGAAAGAGATACAGAGAAGGCGAACTAGAGAGACAAAGATATGTATATATATATATATATATATGTATATATATATATATATATATATATATAAATAGAGAGAGAGAGAGAGAGAGAAAGAGAGAGAGAGAGAGAGAGAGAAAGAGAGAGAGAGAGAGAGAGAGAGAGAGAAACAGACAAACAGACAGAGAAAGAGAGGGTGAAAGTGAAAGAAAAAGAGATAAAGAGAGCGAGAAAGAAAAAAGCACGTAAACAAAGAAGCTGATAGGAAATTTTCAGATTAACAAATAATTTATAAATTATGTAGATTTATTTTTTCTTTATTAGAGTTTTATTTAATTTTTTATTAAGGTTTTCATTGCGCATAAAACATTAAGGATGGCTTATTGGTGAGTATTATTATTATTATTATTATTATTATTATTATTATTATTATTATTATTATTATTATTATTAAGGCGGCAAGCTGACAGAATCATTAGAACATCGGACAAAATGTTAAGCGGCATTTCTCCCTGCATTTTACGTTCTGTGTTCAAACTTTTGTGAGGTAGACTTTGCCTTTCAACCAATCGAGATCGATAAAATAACCATCATTTCAGCACTGAAGTAGATATATTCGAGTCGACCCTGCCTCCAAAATTTGCTGACTTTGTGAGTATAGTAGAAAGAATTATTATGACCATTTTAAAGTGGAAAATTTTTAAATGATCGGACAAAATGCCTAGCGTATTTGTGTTGACTCATTACCAGGAGCGTAGTTAAGGTGAGGCAAGCAGGGCACACGCCTTGGCCGCCACTTTGATGGGGGAGCAATGTTGGCCAAGATCATTTTCTAATTAAGCTATTAAAAAAAAATTTGGGTTGTCGATGGGGAGCCATTTACCCTAGCTACGCCC
Source organism: Octopus bimaculoides (assembly GCF_046866305.1). Lineage (NCBI taxonomy): Eukaryota > Metazoa > Mollusca > Cephalopoda > Octopoda > Octopodidae > Octopus > Octopus bimaculoides. Next base: position 18,649,226 of record NC_142942.1, on the reverse strand, counting down.
CAGCTCATTACGTTCGGAGTTCAAATATTGCGGAGATTAACATTGCCTTTCACTTCGCAGAGATCGACAAAATAAAGTATCCATCAAGAATCTGGGTCAATGTAATCGACTTGCCCCTTTCCCCAAAGTTGCTGGCCTTGTTCTAAAAATTAGAAACAGTTAGTTTTGTAGTTATATTATATGCATTGATATTCGAATTTGTCATCATCAGCATTATTATTATCATTATTATCATTATTATTATTATTATTATTATTATTATTATTATTATTATTATTATTATTAGCTGCAACGGAGGTAGCTGTGGAAGCCCCGTCTCTGTGATCTGTTTTCCTTTCCAGGGTGTCCTGTTAACTGGCCAGGACTATTAGAAACAGTTCTTTCCTTTTGTTGCCTACTCTACGAAGTGAAACTCTGAGAGAAAGAATTTTTTGTTTTTTAATATCAGCATCCAATACGCAAAATTGGTTTCTCGTTTTCGCCCTCTCCGAGTTGGCTAGAGATTGAGAAATGTGGTGTAGAGAAATTTTGTTTGGGAAATTGCCGTTTGAAGTCACCTACTTCTCATACATCATAGTGGCAGCCGTGAATAAAACCAGTACGTGCGACAATCAGGTCAGCACATCAAGAGAATAGAAGAAAAAGTTATATTCACAATACTGCAGCAGCTCCCAAGCCAAACACAGAGAATAAAACACCAGTATACAGATTATATTGTTAAAGAGCCATAAACTGGAGCGTCAGGGATGGTTGACATCGTTAAATAGCCATTCACGCTCAACCGTCGTCTAGAGGTGTTCCTAAAAACTTACCACTCTTTGATGCTCGAAGGTAAGTGGGGCACCATCTTTTATGTACCTTTGAACTAAGCGATGTTACTTGGAAGGATATGCGCAGACACATGACATCCTGAGTAGATTCATCCACGACCAAATCCGCCTAATCCAATACACCATACTTTGTGCCTCGACTCCTAGCATATCCAGAGATACAAGTAATGCACCCACTTCGGCATGATCGGAAAAAAAGTTTACACAATCGATGAAATCACGGCAAAGGAGTAGCTTTCGGTCGTTGTAGAAGATTTGAGTGTATGTGTCGTCCATCGTGTTTTTGATCTTCCGAAAACTAGCTTGATTCCCTGGCTCCCCGTGGTGCAGATGTTTCCATAATTGGTAAATATGACCCTTATACACAAACTGTACAACTGAGCCAAGGGGAATTATGGAGCGATAGATTCACTAATATTCCCTATCGCAGTTGTTATAAAGCTACGTAAAATTCGATCTTTTCCACAGTCAAGCTATCGCCCCGCTTTTAAATAATAAAAACGTATGCGTATATTACATACATATATATCCACCACATTATAAACATACATAAGCATTTATAGACACATATGTACATGCGAGTGCACACACACGCACACACATACACGCGCATGCGTATGTAAATATATGTGAGAATTCCTATAAATCACGGAGTGTTCTGAATGTATCTATGAAAGTCTGAATGTATACACACATATGTATGTATCTATATATACTTATATATACATATAAACATATATACATTTATATATGTATATATATATATATGTATATATATATATATATATATATATATATATATATATATATATATATATATATATATATATATATATATATATATACGCATACATACATGCATACATGCATACATACATACATACATACATACATAACCAAGCGCCAGCACACAAATACACACTTTTACACATCCGTATGGATACCTACCTACCTACCTACACAATCGTATGATTTGTGGAAGAAGACCAAGCAGCCATTGTTACATTAGATCCCATTTAAGATTTGCCATTCAATTTAAAATTAGACAAAGATTAATCTTGCTAATTATCAATTTTCTCGCTGATGAGACATAATGAAGAATTTTCTATTTTAGATTCACCTCTGCTACTCTTAGTTGTCATGGCACGCTAACTTCCCTGCTAGCAGCAGCAGCAGCAGCAGCAGTAGTAGCAATGGCAGAAGACATACGTTTAAATAAATGATGCATACAGCCAAATTCACTGAAATACATAATATACTCGCATACACATACATATAAGATGTTATATATATGTACATATTCATATATATTCATATATATATACATACAAATATATATATACATATATATATATATATATATATATATATATATATATATATATATATATATATATATATATATATATATATATATATATATATATATGTATATATATATTTGTATGTATATATATCGAACGAGCCAGAAAGAGAAAGATTCAGAATACTTAGATTTGACAGATACATACACTGATATGAAGAAACAATATCACAGATACACGCTCATATGTGTGAGGGAATAGATATATACACATACATACACATTCACCAGGGACATGGTAGCCTCCCTTTCTCTCTCTCTCTCTCTCTCTCTCTCTCTCTATTTCTCTCTGCCTCACTCTCTATATATATCTATATATGTATATATAAACACTCACCTACATTAGACACGGACGCCTTTCTCCCTCACACTCTCTCTTTCTGTATCACACTTTCTTTCTCTCCTTAAATATATATATATATATATATATATGTATATATATATATATATATATATATATATATATATATATATATATATATATATATATATATATATATATGTACACCTACACACATGCATATGTAAATATAGATGTTATACAATCCCGTCTGTGTGCGTATTTATACAAACCCATACGCGATAGATATGCAAGCCTGTCTTATGTATATACACATACGTTTTATATACACACACTTCTGTGTATGTGTTTATAGAAATGTGTGATTGTATATAAATGCATGCATATACACATGTCTATATATGCGAGCGCATGTGCGTTTCTGTACATCTCCATGGAGGTGTGTATGTGTGTGTGTGAATTCACGTGTTTATCCGAATTCCATTCCGTTATAAACCGTGGGAATGTTGCCGCAATCCTTAACGAATTGAAATTACATATAGTTATTGCGTGAAGCCTTTCATAGGTAATTGTCTGGGTAAGATAAAGCCATGTGTACTCCTTAAGTAAAACTCATAGAACTCCACAAAGAAAGAGAGAGAGAGAAAGAGAGAGAGAGAGAGGGGGGGAGTGTGTGTGTGTCCATTGTCTGCTGATAGCCACGGTCAGTATTACGTGAGTGAATGGCCCTCCTCTGCAGTTTTGTCTTATATCACACTATGGAGTTCGATGAGTAATCCGATCTAGTTATATTTAACCCTTTCCTGATATCTTAACCGTAGATCTGCCGTGATATTTTTTACCACAAACCTCCAGCCCTATTCTTTGGTGGTGTGATTAAAATTCTATTGAATGATGGGCTCCCAGCTCCCGTCTTTCTCATCGACATTCATGATCTGGTTCGTTGTTTTTGTTTTCTTTAACGCAGTGCGATTCACTTCCACTGTGAAATAGCTGTTGATCAACGGACCCACTTTCAAGCTGGCCGACTCTGCGATGAAACTTGCAGCAGAATATACTATAACTAACAAATGTATTACACAGATAGTTTATATATTTCTACGCTTGTACGAATACTGAACCTCTTATCCGGAATCTAAGAATCCGAAATTACCTCGTAACTAGCGGTTCGGCAAAAGGGACGATAGAATATGTATTAGGCTTACAAAGAATAAGTCCTGGGGTCGATTTATCGACTAAATGCGGTGCTCCAGCATGGCCGCAGTCAAATGACTGAAACAAGTAAAAGAGTATTTGTTAATTTTAAAAAATGATAAATATCTCTTACAGCTGTTTCAACTCCAGACCTTCAGGTAATTAATTAATTAAATTAAAAATTATTTGAAAGTCGCACTTTTTTTAATTAACAAATAATAATTTATTAATTACCTCTTTAATTTCTCATCTTATTATTATAATAAATAAATGTGTATAAACCATGGCTTATATAGTTACCTTGCAGATGAGTATTAAATGTAATGTCCAACATTCTTTGTACAGGTAATAAGCCAGTACTTTCATAGGATTTTGCTATCCCTGAATGAGGTTTGTAACTTCTAATTGTGCTTATATATATATATATATATATATATATATATATATATATATATATATATATATATATGTCTGTATGTATGTATGTATGATTACATGTACATAATGCTAGAAAGGAAAATTAGATGTAATAAATGTATCTGTAATGCGGGTGGATGTATATGCATATATATATATATATACGAGGGGTGCTAAAAAGTTTCTAACTTTAAAGGTATAACGATAGGCATGGTTAAAGGCTCAACCTTCCGAGTTCTTTTAGAGGTCTTAGAAAAACTGATGAATCGCTGCAATAAGTATGTGAATCTCAGAGGGAAATACGTTAAATAAAATCACAATTAACTGATCTTCCTGTATTTTCTTTAACCCAATGCCAGGAATTTTTCAAAGTTTAAATACATGTATATATTGTAGGAACAGACCAAGCGCGAGGCGGCTAGATAATAGTCATTCTCTCAGTTGGTCGAATTTAGGAATTCATCTGGAAATTCTAAAACGGCTGCTTCCCTTTGGACCCCTCCCAGGAATGGCGGATGTGGTAGATGAATGGATAGATGAACTGTACGTGTGTGTCAGCTGCCCTGTGTTCATTCTCATTTATGTTCCTGCTGTTCTTTGAATATATGAATGTAGTGCGTGTATGTGTGTGTGTGTATATATGTATATATACATATATTACATGCGAACACACTTGTAAATCTACAGCGTTTCTGTATGGCGTTTTGTAGAGGCAGAAGAATAACGTGTGCCAAGAATGTTGAAGTGCTCCAGATGTTATATATTCTGTCGATAAGTGCAATCTTGAGAATCTGGCGCATCATTCTTCAAGCTGGGGCTAATACAGCGAAACGACGGCAACGTACTTTAAATCTTAGATAATTAATGATGTAATTACATACAAACACACACACTCACACGCACATACACACACAAGCATGTATATTTTTATATGCTTACACACGTAGTCATGCGTGTTTGTGTACATGCGAATTACTGCATATATATGTACGCATGAGTTTCATCTGCGGAATATAGCACTACAAAATATAAGGCTTAATTAACGTTTAAATGAAATAAACCTTCAGATATTTCGTCAGGGTTAATAAATCGTTTTCTTACAACAGGTACAATTAGTATTATATATATACATGTTTTGCTCATTGTGCATGAAGAAAATAAATACGCGCGCACACAAAGGTATGTGCATGAGACAGAGAGAGATACGGAGGGAGAGTGAGATCGTGTGAGGGTGATCGCATGTGAGAGCGAGTGCGAGAGAGAGTGATATTGAAGGAGAGAGTGGGCGAGAGAGAAAGAGAGGGGGATGAGAGTGACTGACGAAAACTGACCGAGAGAGAGAGTTGTGAGCGTCATATATTTCATGTAAGTGTGGCACTCAAACCATGCTATTGTACGGTTTGATTATAATATAATATATAAAACAATCAACAACATATAACAACACTCATAACAGCAACTGTGGTATACATTTTTCGGTCTCAGAATACTTTTATACCACCTTTATACACTCGCCATGTGCACAGAAAACCTACCACCATGTTGCGCAAAAAGGAGGTACTTATGACATGTAGGACTTTAACCTGTTATACTCTGATATATCAACTACCCTAGGGCGGCAAGCTGACAAAATCGTTAGCACGCCGGACGAAATGCTTAGCGGTATTTCGTCTGCCGTTACGCTCTAAGTTCAAATTCCGCCGAGGCCAGCTTTGCATTTCATCCTTTCCGGGTTGATAAATTAAGTACCAGTTGCGTACTGGAGTCAATCCAATCGACTGGCTCCCTCCCCAGAACTTTCGAGCCCTGTGCCTAGAGTAGAAAAGAATATATTAACTATCCTTTCGGGGATTTACGCTAAACTAGTGCATATCTGCTAAGTATATACACATACGTATGTGTTTGCGCCACGTGCTTATGTACATCTAAATCCCTGTACAAATATGCACGTCCATATA
>NC_142942.1:18620663-18638163 GCF_046866305.1 Octopus bimaculoides | reverse complement strand
GTCAGGACTCTGATTACGGCCCATGTGTTCAGTTGACATGTAAATCGAGTGCTTTAGACCAGAATTTACAGACAAACACGGTTGTACGCTTTGCGCACAAAGACGACGTTGGAGTGTCAAAAATTCCGTGTAAAATGCAGCAGTTCTTGAAAAAGTAGTCACGATTCCTGAATATCTCCAGTATATACAAGGTCGACTTATATACCGGGAAATACGGTTCCTCTTTTCCATGTTATTATATCAGTTAATCATTTGATTTATTATTTCTTTGTGTACTTTTATAACTACACATGATTAAATTTTATAGTTCCAGTATTGTATAATCAAAAATCATGTGAACATTTTTTCTATGAACGACAATTAGTTTTGCGCCAAATTCATCTACCGATAATTAGATTTATTTTTTATGGTTCTTTTTCATTCTTTCTTTAAATGTAATCCCAGAATTAGCAACCTCGATCCATTGCCCAATATTTTTTTTATAAATGTCCTCATATCTAATGCATTCTTTGAAAGAGAGGTGGGGGGTATTTTTTTCTCATTATATATATGTAATTGTTATTCATGCACCGTGTTGAATATCTGCTCTCTCAAGAAACCGTTACAAGCGAGCTTAAATTAAGTAAATTCTGTTTCTATCCTTGAAATGTTTCCGAGAAACATAAGTAACTTATATGCGGGTTTGAAAAGGGATATAACATCATTATTCTAGATTCTGGTTTCAAATGTCAGTGTTTCCGGCTTTGAATCATAAACTCAGATGAATAACATAAGAATGCTTTACTAACATACCTTTGTCACTTTACACCCAAAAATAAGATTTCTCTTCCTCCTAATGCGAAAATAATGTTTGATTCTCCGAGAGTGTAGCAAATACAAGTCATCCTTGATTGAGCAAACCAAATATTAGAGACTATTTCAGCACGGATTGTCCTCTCCTTGTGTAGGAGGTAAAAAACGAACACAGGAACTAACTGTATCTAATTTGGCCTTAAGAGAGTAATTTGTCGTGTCAAATATATATATATATATATATATGTGTGTGGGTGTGTGAATTTGCGTTTTGAATGTTGGTTCGCATACATGTATGTATATATGGTTATGCGTATATATGGGGGTCTGTGTGTGTGTGTGTGTGTGTGTGTGTGTGTGTGTGTGTGTGTGTGTGTGTGTGTGTGTGTGTGTGTGTGTGTGTCTGTGTAATGCTACGATTAGCCCATTTTCTTACCTGAGCGAATGCGCATATTCCAGAAGTTTGAAATATCGAAGAACATCGGCATCAAATAGACTGATGTATGCGCGCACGAATAGATTGATGTATGCGCGCACGAACACAAACTCTGTGCCTATGTGTATCTCTGTGTGTTTAATAAACAGAGAGAGATGGAGAGAAAGAGATTGAGAAATAGCATTCAGGGACATGAGAAGTAGATAGACAAACGACAACTGATGAAGAGTCGTTTCTCTGTGATTACTTGTCCTGTTTTCCATTTTTTACTCTCATTGTTTGCGTATTTCACTCGCTTGTATCGATATATATGTCGTTTATATTATTACATATATATATATACATATGTCCTAATGCATAAAGTAGCGTGTATTATAATTTATATGCATGTACTTAAAGCTAATGTATTAAGAAAGACCGAAACTCAAATACATATTACTGTAAAATAAAAATTAGCATTATATAGTAAATACAAATGGTAGAATAGCATAAATATACTTGTTTAGATATAATGTTTTGTATACACGGTTGACAAGAGACAGAATCACTTACACATACACACACACATTTTTGCATACAAACATATGTATATGCATATATATATATATATATATATATATATATATATATAAATATATATACATACACACTCATACATGAGCATATATATACAACAAGAAATGTGTATACATACACATCGCATTTTCTGTAAGTATATAGACATTTCAGCAAATATTGTCTTGTATATACACACACATTCATACACATGACGAATAAGTAAATAACAGTGTGTGTGTGTGTGTGTGTGTGTGTGTGTGTGTGTGTGTGTATGTGTCTGTGTGTGTGTGTGTGTTCGTCTTATCCATAAGGATAGATAAGAAGATAACGAAGTTCTCTTTCCTAAATTGCATTTTAAAATTATTTACAAAAAGCACTTATCTTCAGCCCATGTCTGTGTGGTGAAGTTGTTTATTTGCAACCATGGGTTTTTGAATTCGATCCACTGAACGGAAACATTGGTAAACCATTTCTACAGAAATGACTCGATTAGAACGGTTTGGAGAGAATTGTGAATTTGCAAGCTGTATGTTTTTTTTTGGCTTAGAAACTCATAAAATAAATACCTATATACATGATGTAATGGGGTCGAGGTACTCGCTTAAGCGATTAATCAAAAAACTTTTATAGTCGATGCCCCAGCCTGGTCGCAATTCTTTGACTGACAGCGAGTAAAATAACTGAATATTCAAGAAATAAGTAGTGGTTAAAACAGATACACAAACCACACACACACACACACACACACACAAGTATGTATATATATATATATATATATATATATATATATATATATATATGCAAACACACATATACATACAGCTGTATGTATGCACGTACACAAAAGTATTTGCATGTATTATAATATATTCCTAGAGTTTGCAGAACTACCATCTCTTAAAATTGGAGAATATTGCAAATGTATTAGATTGATCAGACGTTGATCCCTCTCTGCACACACACACACAGACACACACACACACACACACACACGCACACACACACACACACACACATACACGACAATATATAAGACAATATATGCACACATAATTGAATATATACATATATAGATATATATATATGTACAGCCGCACACACATATCTCTATCCACATTTATGCACACCCATATACTTACACACGGATTTTAAATACACGCATTTACACACACACACACACACACACACACACACGCACACACACACACTCATACACACGCACATACGTGTCAGATGAGTAGTTTCGTATCTGTGTCTGGTCAGTTTCGAAAATTGCTTTAGTCTACATTTATATGCATATCTGTGAATGTGTGTGCGCAAGAATGTGTACTGTCTGCGCGCGCGCATACTAAGCAGAGTGTTAGATGTGTACTTACCTACGCCTACATTACGTCTCGACTAAAATCATACAAATAAGCGAAAACTTAAAGCTTTTTGGGAAATTCAATAGAAGAAGAATTTGTGAAAATAAAATTTTAAAGAACACTAAAAGAAATTTCATGTTATACATTTACCAAAAATAAAAAAGAAACGGCAAACTACATACGCAAAAAGAAAAGGAAAGAAATGAAAAGCGAAAGTTTTAGATACATAATAGATTTTCAGAGTTCCAACAAAGTCTACAGACATATTTGGATATATTCAAGTAACGCTAAATTGATAAAAGAAATATACTGCGCTAAATAATAATTTATTCTTTCGAACTGCAGAACAAAATACAAGGAATGTGAAAATGGTAACACAATATTAAGGAATATGTTAGTGAGTGTTTCAATGCGTTACAGCGAAAATTTCCATCCATGTTTTAAGTAGTGTGATTAAAGTAAATGTTAGACACATTGATATAAGCGCGAACAATGTTTCAAATACATCGGTGAAATTATTCGCGGGTCGTTAGTATTAGTTCGTCCGTCGCTGTCAACGATGTCCAAGGACATACCATGAAGAGGATGATGGAGCGCGATGTGTCCAACTGTGACTAATCAGCTCGATGCGAGCTTGAATGTCTATGCCTAAGACTGGTTACTAGTGGTCTGTTGGGATTGAAGACTCTGGATTTCCGTAGTTCACGCTTTCCTCCATCCGTGAGCAAACTCCGTGAGTAAACTCCTGGATTAACATATTTACTGTACTATTTCTCTCTAAATTGAACATTAAACTTGATCATTCCCACTAAAGTTGACATTGAGCCTTGCATATTCTCGTCGATAACTAAATCTCAGCGACCATGTGAGGAGAGGCTTCTTTTCCAGCATTTCGTTTCCCTTTCGTACCTTTCTTACCTCTAACATCGTAAAGGCATGGTTGCACCTTCACTTGTCACACCGCTATGCCGAGAAGACGTTTTCCATCTTAGTTAACTCGTACTTAGGACTCGATTAATAAAGGTGGCTCCAACTATACAAAGGAAGGCTGGAAGCTCTTTGGTTCTCAATTAGATTTCTCCATTCATTTCTTCAATTGGTGAACCTTGCATGTCTTTGTTCGTACCTGCGTGCCACTTATGAACGCGGTTCCAGGTTCAGTTCCACTTCTCGGGCGAGTGTCTTCTACTTTAGCCTCGAGCCAAGTAGTGACGGGAGTAGATTTGCTAGACAGAAACAGAAAGAAACTCATTATATGTGTGTTTATGTGTGTGCGTGCGTGCGTAAATGTGTGCGTGTGTGCGTGCCTGTGTGTATGTGTGTTCGTGCATATTTGTGCTCGTGTGCTTGTCGCTCCCCACTGCTTGACAACTGGTGTTCGTGTATCTACATCCTCTAACTTAGAAGTTCGGCAAAATAAACCGATACAAAAGTATTGGGGGTCGATTCATTCGACTACAACCACTTTGAGGCTGCGCCACAGTATGGCCGCAGTTTAATGACTGAAACAAGATATATGCATGTGTATATATATATATTATATATATATATATATATATATATATATATATATATTAGAAAAATAATAAGGTACTCAGATATCTGTATGGTTGTACATTTACAGATTTCTGGAGAATCTACAAGAATAGATGCAAGCGCTAATTTATAAAAACATGTGACATATTAATAAAAATCTGTAAATGTACAGCCATCCAGATATCTGAGTATCTTATTATTTTTTCTCATATATAATTCCTATACATTACCTCCAAACCTTCTAAAATATATATATATATATATAATAAAATATTATATATACATATATGCATGCATACATGCATATGTGTGTATATTTGGGCATGGCTAACTACTGTTTGAAATGTCAACAGAAAATTCAGCGAAGTTTACCAAATTCTCTGGCATCTTAAAATATCAAATACAAATGTGATTAAGTAGAAAGAATGCTTCCAAGAGATATCTAATGTCAAATGACACATAATTGTGTTTATATATTTTCTAAATCCTCGCCCTGTTGCCTTTAATGATATTTATCTTAGTGACATGGAAAGTATAATTAGTTGCTTAAACATCATACCTTAATATATATTTAATTAAGTACAATTAAACATGACAGATTACGGCAACAAAGAAAACATACAGAAACAAGAGCAGGGAGAATTAAATCTGATATATTGACATAGTTTCATTGGAGAACGGAACGTTGGTGATATTTGGTTAATGTGAAATACTAACCACAATTAGTTAAAACTCGTCAGTTAAGAAACGAAGATGTATGCGGTAGTGAGCAGGTTTTTGTAGTCATAGAGTTCGTGTTTCAAACCACTGGGCAGTATCCTTAGACATGTTTCACCTACTGAAATCTCATGTGAAGCAATACGTTATGTGTGTAGTTTCGTAGACTGAAACTGCTCTGCATCCAGTCTAATACGTGCCACATATTCCCCTAAACAATTCAGGATCACAATACATAAACACACTGCAATACAATTTCTTTCTCTCAACAAGCCATGCCCTATTTAATAATGTCTCAAAATAAATCAAAGAGGGAAAAGATTACATCACCTTTAAACGGAATCTGGACAAATTTCTTCAAGGGATACCACATAAGTTACCTATAACTAGATACAATTCACTCAACAAGAACACCCTACTTGAACGGACATGATACCACAAAACTTGATTTTAAAAAGATTTAGCAAATTCAATCAGGCGGTGTTATTAAGTTAGACACGGTATGGACCAATCGTTTAGAAATATGTCTAAATTATTTAAGTTAATTTAGAGAGTCGGTCAATATATTAATTAACAAACTGGCAGGATAAGAAAAAACGATGAAATGAAACGGTTTTAAAAATGACTAAGGAGTAAAGTTACCCGAAGAATGAGATTAATATTGTAGTAAATAGCACGGCTGAGTTAGGGCTAAGAAACACATGAGAAACATCTGTCTAATCTTCATATTATAGTATAACGAGAACATATTCAAAATAAGAGAATTCAAGAAGGTTGTGGAGTGAACGGTACGATAGTAGAATAGTGAAAGCACAAGTTCTGCTAGGCCGAGCATATCTCAAGGTTCGCGGACAACAGGTGGATCCGTACAGTCACCGAATGGTGCTTGCCCAAGATGCCACTCAATGAGAGTGAACTCGAAATCATGTGGTTGGGAAGCAAAATTATCAACAGCCACTTATTTATTTTATTATCATTTTTTCTTTCTTTGTCCTGAAGTGCCCCTATGTTGTAGATCAACAGCTGAAAATAGCAACCAAATCTCAACCAACCTATATACTCCCGCCATAAAATATAAGTACAGTTTATCCTAATACACACCGACCGTACGCAATGACTGAAGAAAAATAGGACATCTCAAACGGAATTTACCTTAATAACATACCTGCTCATCATGCTAAACAACAGAATTATATCTCAGTCTCATATAACGAAACTGATTAGGATTACAAATACCGAATTTGCAAATTCGAAACTGGCAGTGCTCTTTATAACAATGGAATTAGTGGTATTTTTTAGTTATTTGGTGTCTAATAGTATAGACTAATGAGGGATATAGTTTGGTGTATGCCCTTTAGTTACTGCATAAATACAATCTGTTGCCCATAATTAGGTAAATAGTGGAATGTTGATGATTATATACTGTAGTTTACTCATTTGTGTCTGGAAATTAACTAAAATTTATTGTTTCTTTCAAGTTTAAATCGGGTTAAATGAACCAAAGAATGCGTTGATGGCGTCAATTGAAAGCAATAACGTCAAGCGGAATTGCACCATTAGTTACTTGGATTTCGACTACTAAATCGAACAGCTGAACAGACATTCCTTTTCAAACACCAATTGATAGGTATGTATGTATGTATAGATACAGATGAATATGGTGAGAACGTGACAATTAAGGAGCTTTTACCTGTTACTCAAACGTTTGTCAGACAGACATAAGTATTCATAAATGTCTCACTAACGGCTGCGTGAAACTGAATTACAATTCTGAAATGTTGTCAACCTCAATAAAATCACATTTCACTCTGCCTTTAATGCTTTCATATTCAAGCGCGAGATTCTCCGTATTTTGCATCCTATGTGCCCATAGGTGTAAGTGTATTTACTAAATTCATTCATGAGGTATTGGTCGTCTCTGGGTTAAAGTAGAAGTCACGTTGCTGCTCAGTTGGACTAAATCCAACACCACGTGATTGCAAATCGAGTTCTTAACCCCGTAGCAAAGGATATCACAGAAAATAAAATCCCTGCATCTGCATTTTTGGTATTGCTCCACCATATCTATGAGGGGGTAAAACCTTTGAACTTAACAAAAATCTTGTGTTGCGAAACCAAGGGCGTATCTGCCCTTCTGCTCCCTACCCTTCCTCATCTTGCGCTGGAGATGAACAACAAGGTGGGATAGTTTTCTGGATATCGTAAATTGATATAATTAGCAATTTGTGTTGGTTGTACAACAGGACCAAATCAGCAGGAGAATAATGAGTTCACATTCATTTGTTTTTACCTGTAATGACTTGCTACCTTGAATTCCGACAGTTTTAGTTGAAGGCTCAGCGAATTCTAACGACACTTCATCCATATTATCAACTGACGCTGATTCATAATTTGCTTCAGAGATTAAACACGTATTTATGAAATTTCAGAATGTTTCCTCATATTCTTGGGACAAATTCTGTATAAACTTGTTTTATTCTTTATTTTTTTTATTTCGTGCATAAATGTCTCTCCTGAACCTGTAGCATCCACATTAAGGTCCAACACAATCATCCACTTGGTCGTTTCCATTCTACTCATCTTCTTGCCTCTCCCATGATTATTTTTGTGGATACCCTATCTATACTACAATGTATACCCACCACACTGTATTTAATACGATGGAGTCCATGTGCGTTTCTTCTTCGTTTCTGTATTTCCTCGATGTTTTCTTCGACATTGCACAATTTCATTCGTTGGTGATGGTTCAAAACAGAGACACACAGACAGATACGGTTAGTCACATGACTCACGAAATAGCAATTATCTGACCTGGATATAAGATAGTTTTGAACAACAGAGGGAAACCAGCAGTAAACAATGTACAGTGACCTTTGACATTCTGAGAAAGTGGAGGTGTCAAAGTAGTTATATAATTAAATAGATATGCTGGGTCATTTGGGTTATTACTAATGGCATTGCTCTTTGATTTCAGACATTGGCAGTTCAGAAAATTACATTCGTGTGCTGTATATTTACAACATAACAGCTCTTCAATCTCTCTCTGTCTCTCTCTTTCTCTCTCTTTCACACACATACACACAAACACACATACACATAACTCTCTTTAATGTTCCTCTCCATCTTTTTGTCCCACGAGCTCCTGGTTTGTTTATTCTTTTCTACTCAAGGCACAAGGTCCGAATTTTTTTTTTGGTGGGGGGGAGAGTCGATTAGATCGTCCCCAGTACGCAACAAGTATCTAATTCATCGAACCCGAAAGGGATGAAAAGCAAAGTCGACCACGGCGTAACTTGAACTGAGAACGTAACGGCAGACGAAATACTGCTAAGCATTTCGTCCGGCATGCTAACGATTCTTATTTCTTTATTGCCCACAAGGGGCTAAACATAGAGGAGGCAAACGAGGACAGACAAAGGAATTAAGTCGATTACATCGACCCCAGTGCGTAACTGGTACTTAATTTATCGACCCCGAAAGGATGAAAGACAAAGTCAACCTCGGCGGAATTTGAACTCAGAACGTAACGGCAGATGAAATACCTATTTCTGTATTGCCCACAAGAGGCTAAACATAGAGGGGAGAAACAAACGGATTAAGTCGATTACATCGACCCCAGTGCGTAACTGGTACTTAATTTATCGTCCCCCCGAAAGGATGAAAGACAAAGTCAACCTCGGCGGAATTTGAACTCAGAACGTAACGGCAGACGAAATACCACTAAGCATTTCGCCCGGCGCGCTAACGTCTCTGCCAGCTCACCGCTTTTCCAGGTTTGTTTATTGCAATTGCTTTTGTTTTCTACTTTATATATATATATATATATATAATATATATATATATATATATATATATATATATATATATATATATATATATATATATATATATATATATATATATATATATATATATATATATATATATATATATATATATATATATATATATATATATATATATATATATATATATATATATATATATATATATATATATATATATATATATATATATATATATATATATATATATATATATATATATATATATATATATATATATATATATATATATATATATATATATATATATATATATATATATATATATATATATATATATATATATATATATATATATATATATATGCATACACACAGAAACCGCAACAGAAATGGCCAGCAAAATATTTTAGCCACACTTTATTTAGTGACTACGTAATTTTATATATATATGTTGGGGTTTTCTCATTAGATTTTTTCTTGTTTGCAGATACGTAAATATATTATTTTTAGGGATTCATTGTAATTTCATAAAACGCACTAAAGAAAAATAACTGGGAAAATATCTACAACATCGCTGGAGAGTTCTGAGCGGCTAAAGGAGGTAGTTAAAAACTACGCAATGATCTTCGATGTAAATGATATGATCTGACATGGCGAATATTTATGGCACAATAAAACCGTTTGTGACAACCAGATTGTTTGCAGAGTTGATATTTCAATGTAGGATTTGAAAGGGAAAGAAATATCTGCTAAAAAATAGATGGATCTTCATGCCAATGAAATAAACGTGTTCAAGCTTGGAAAGGAACTAACAGAATCCAATCGCTGAACTGGATTGTTTAAAGCACCGATCATGATCCAAAAGAACGAATATGAGACTATCATCAGAGGAGCTTGCAAGTACGATCATATAAAATATCAATTATAAAGCTGGAAGAATCCTTGGCTGGGAGTGGATAGAGATTGACTTGTTAGTTTAGAGATGGATCCTTCAATCAAGTGCACCCCTAATCAGTTCAAAAGGTATGATGCAGGTAAAAGAACTACAAAATACTTTCCAGTTTTGAGACAAGGCAGCAATTTTGAGTGTAGAAGGCTTGTCGATGTAATTTTCATAGGACTGCAATTCAGAGATTCACGTTCCCGTTCGTCGGACGACTGGGATAAATAGTATTTATCACACACACACAGACTGAATGACAGACTGAGGGATATACAATCAAGTATATGTGTAGAGAGTAAGTATATTGGCAGTTAGAATGAACAATGAACAATGAGACAACTGATATATGTATATATATATATATATATAGAGAGAGAGAGAGAGAGAGAGAGAGAGAGAGAAGAGAGAGAGAGAAAGAGAGAGAGAGAAAGAGAAAGAGAGACGGAGAGAGAGAGAAAGAGAGAGAGAGAGGGGTGGTACAGAGAGAAAGGGAGAGAAGGGAGACAGGTAGATAGATTCGTGGATGGCTGCCTCGATAATATATTAGCCTAAGAGCAACACAATGAAGGAGTAGGGAGGTGAAATTTCCGTCATTTATCACAAGTGACCTTATTCCACAGTTTGACGTATGTCTGTGAACCAAACCTTCCGTGTGTTGACCTCGTTACGGCTCTAAGTACTTACTATATCAGTGTGTGTGTGTGTGTGTGTAGATACACACACACACATAAGCACGGTGTCACATTCCTATGTATTTAGTCACATACCACACTCTATAATGGTGCTATAATATATATATATATATATATATATATATATATATATATATATGTGTGTGTGTGTGTGTGTGTGTGTGTGTGTGTGTATATATTTACATGTATATACTTAATGTATATATATATATATATATATATATATATATATATATATATATATATATATATATATATATATGAATATATAACTATATTTATGTACTTATATTTGTATATATACTTAATGTATGCATATATATATATTTATACTTACTTTGTATATGTATATATCTACACCTACTGTAGGTAAGTATATATATATATATATGTATATATATATATATATATATATATATATATATATATATATATATATATATATATATATATATATATATATATGTATGTATGTATGTATGTATACACGCGCATTCATACATACACGGGCTCACGCACGTATGTAGATGCTAAGAGAATGTCAGAGACATACTGGACATCATTTATCAAAATCAAACGAGTTTTATGAACACCAATTACTTAGGTTTTAACTGCGTGTATAAATATATATATATACTCGAATATTCATATGTTTATATTTGTGAGTGAATTCGTTGAGTATGTCTGAGAGTAAGAATGAAAATCAATTGTGAATTTTCAAGTAAAATTTAAAGGTAACGTTATATATACCACGGAGGAACAGGACGTAGAACGTAAAAACTGATAAAATGGCGCTAATAATTTTGTCCGGACGGGCCAAGGATTCTGCGAGCTCACATTTAAAATTGTAGGTATTGGGTTCAAATTTCGGTACAGGGTCTGCAATTTCGAGAGGTAGGGATACATCGATTACAATGACCTAGTCCTCAATAGGTACTTATTTTATAGACTTCGAAAGGATGAAAAGAAAGCCGACCTCGACCAAATTTGAACCTAGAACGTAAAGAGTTGTATATTTCATATGGTGTGCTAATGTTTCTCACGATTCTGCTAGCTATCCCCCTTTAAATTCGTACATATTGAGAATTTATAAAGTTGAACGATGTTTCTTTTAAAATGTTAAAATCATGTGTTACAAACAGTTAGTACACGGTTTCAAACACAAAGAAAAATAAGAAAAAGTATGATTCTTTCACGACTAAATTTGTTTTTGCATCTAAAATATCCAGATTGTTTTCCGAATGACTCTGGTTGTTTATATACATACATACATACATATATATATATATATATATATATACACTTATATATATACACTTATATATATACACATATATATATGTTTGTGTATATATGCATGTATATATGTATATATATATATATATATATATATATATATATATATGTGTGTGTGTGTGTGTGTGTGTGTGTGTGTGTGTGTGTGTGTGTGTGTGTGTGTGTGTGTGTGTATGTATATATATACATGTATATATATATATATATATATATATATATATATATATATATATATATATATACACACGAATACTTACATATACGCTCACACGCAGAAACGTTGTGTAAAAATTAACAATGCAGTTTTACAGAGCATAATTCATTTAAATGTGAAAGAACGAAAGAATAAATTAGTTTCCATCTTCTCTGACATTTGAAACCGTGTACTGACATTTGAATCTTAGATTTTTTTTTTATTTAATGAGGAATTTTTATAACCCCAGCGTTCCAAATACTCACACAAAGACAGACAGGTAGGCAGGCAGACAGATTGATAGATAGATAAACAGATAGATAGATTGTGCATGTATATATATATGTGTGTTGCATTTCTTTGTATGTTTGCCTATGGAGATTTGAAGCCGGTTACTAAGAAATTGGCAAAGCTGTTTTGTTTTAAGTGATGACAGCTTTTGGTGTCAGTGGTTAAATGAATTAGTTGGTATGTACATGTGTGCGTGTGTTTGTGTGCTTATGAATGTGAACGTGTGGGTAAATTTTCATTTGTGAAGTGGTTGTTACATTACTATACATGCGTCTGGGCTTTGTTGATGTTCATGTTTGCGCAGAAGTGTGTGTGTTCCATACGGAGGACACATCGCGTTTCTAATTTTTTATGTAGACCTGAACGTTACACATCTCAATGCACTTAGTATAATAGATACAAACGCGCATTTTAGTTCCCAATAGACGTCCTCGTCCGCCAAGAATCTGACCTATGCAATAATACATGACGCTTACTCTTTGTCCGTTAGAATAATAACTGGCTTTCTGTGTTTACACTGGGCTTTGCTTTACATTCCATCAATATTCTTTATTTTCAACACGTTGCTACATTCTCATTCTGTCTTGCCTTTAATTTAACAATGTGGACACCCATGCAGGAGTGTTGTGATTTTCTTTTTAACTTGTTTCAATGTTCCAGCCGTGACTATCCAGTATCTATTACCAACAGTGATTTTTACGAACATGACTGTTGCATAATCACTCCTTGTTTTCTTTAACACGGCAGAGTATCATTTGAGGGAGATTTGATATCCTAGATCCAGGGAATGAGTAGAAGCGTCCTTAAAGTTTCATTTTCAGTGAAGTATAATCAAGGCTCTTACGTTGACCCCTGGAGAAGATCGAATGACGAAACAGAAGTTACGAAGCAACTAAGCAAACATAATATCGCATATAAAGTTTGATGTCAATTCACGGAATTCTATCTTCTGTTCCTCAATAAAAGCCTATAGTTCGAAATATCGGCACCTTTCTCTTGTCGATAGTATCTATATTTCTTTAAACCTTCCCACTTATTCTTCAAAGTAATTCAATCGCTTCAGAGAAGAGTCCATTAACTCGATAAGTGATATTTGTTGATTATGCGACGAAGCCGCTCAAATCGCTCAAATTTCAACTTAGTTATCATAAAGAAGCCTTCGGAACACTTGCTGAAACTGGAGCTCAACTATACAGGTTTGCCATTCATATTTAATAACATATAGACACACGAACACACGTACCGTACAAAAGAAAAATAAACAAACTCACATACATATACGTGCGCTCCTACACGCATATATGATATAACTTTTAATAGATTGTGGCCATGCTGCTGCACCACGAAGAATTTTAGTCGAAAGAATCGACACGAGTACTCGTTATTTTAAACCTGATAGTTATTCTGTCGGATCCTTTGGCCGAAACAATTGGTTACAGAGATGTAAACAAACCAACGCTGTTGTTCAAGCGGCGGTGAAGGAAAACACACACACGCACATACACACGAACACACACACACACACACACACACACACACACACATACACACACACACACACACATATCTATCTACATAGGTGGCTGTGTGGTAAGAAGTTTGCTACCAAAGCAAATGATTCCGGATTATTCCTCAATTCGTGGTCCTTTCAGCAAGTGTCTTTTCCATGTCCACGAGCTGACCAAAGCCTTCTGAGTGGATTCGGTACATGAAAACTGAAAAAATCCCGTTGGATATATATGTGCGTGTGTGCGCGTGTGTGCGCGCGCGCAGGCGAGTGTTACCACGTACCACGTGTAATTCTATCAGCGTATTTTGCGATTTAGATAAGTTTTGACTGTTATTTCCAGCAGTTAGACATACTTAGTATGTCCTTTGGTTAATTCTATATATATATATATATATATATATATATATATATATATATATATATATATATATATATATATATATGAATGTACACACAGGCATCACCACCAATATATACACTAATATTTGTAGGCACACATATTGACTTAGGTGCATACTGAGAGAAAAATATTCACACAAGTGTCTGTGTGTAGATATAGGGGAAGAGAGAGAGAGAGAGAGAGAGAGAGAGAGAGAGAGATCACACAGTCTATCACAGTATGAGATACAATAAAACGAAGTTCAAAGAGAAATCGATGTTAATCGAGAGATTATGCAGTAATTATTGTGTCGGGATAATCATAGCTGGGTTCCAATACAAACAAAGACACACTGCTATAAACGTGATCATAAGGATGTGTGTATAATACATGCTTCACATACACATATATATGTACAGACACGCATGCATGCACCCACACACACATATTGATATATATATATATATATATATATATATATATATATATATATATATATATATATATATATATATATGTATGTATATATACACACAAACATTTCTTGGTGTGCCTACTACTAGAATTAACAGCATAATTCATATGTAGATGATATATACTTCTTATTCGCCGAATTGCATTTTTCTCAGTGATGAATAATAATAATAGTAATAAAAATATTTATTGTCGTTATTGTTGTTGTTGTTGTTGTTATTGTTGTTGTTTCAAATTTTGGCACAAGGCCAGCAATTTCGGATGATGGAGTATGTTGGTTAAATCGAACCCAGTGCTCTCGACTGCTACTTAATTTATCGACCCCCGAAAGAATGAAAAGCACAGTTGACTTCGGCGGAATTTGAAATCAGAACGTAGCGACGGACGAAACGCTGCTTAAGCATTTTGTCCGGTGTGCTAACAATTCTACCAGGAATAGTAATACTCATTGTAAATTTTGCCCCAAGGGCGGCTAGTGGGGGATGGCGATGAGTCGATTACATCAACCACCGGCGGCGGCAGTGGTGGTGGTGATGGTGATGTTAGTAGTAGTGCTGCTGTTGTTGGAGATGGTGTAGATGTCTCGTTGCTGGGAGATGTTTACCTTCTCGCCGTTTGAATCTTTAAGTTGTACATACAAACAAACAAACCTTTATCTCCTCCATAATTAGGTGAACATAATAAAGCTCTTGTCCCTGAACATTAATTAAAATACATATTCCACTAAATGTATTTGTGTATTTGTGTACAATATGATTTATATGTCACATAAACATTGTTCTACATATGACATGTGTGATAAAACATTAACCTTCATGATTTTATTCTTCAATATGTTAAACATTGCTTTATATATTACATCCGACCTCCTTCTATACCTCTTGTAATTATTGTTGCTTGTAATAGATTTTCTTCTGTTTGTAAATACATTGCGAAGCGACAAAGTACTTAAATTTTTCTGTTTAAACAATTGCAGTAGCATCTATTACTTCACTTCACTGTTTTGTTCGATTTTGTGGAGGTTTAGGGATTTCAAGTTTCGCTAATGATCGTAAATGTTGGTTGTTGTCGTTTTCATCATCGTCAGCGTCATCGTTATTGCTTTTGTTGTTGTGTGTGTATGTGTGTGTACGTGTGTGTGTGTCTGTGTCTGTGTCTGTGTGTGTGGGGGTAGGTGTTAGGTATATTTACTGCAGTTAGACTAGAGGTTATAAAAGCCTACGTAGCAGAAAGTAAACTAAAGTAAACCTGTTTTGTTACTCTGTTCTCCAACAAAAAATAATTAGATGATTCTGCCTTGCTTCCGCACTGCCTGGGTTCTACTGAGAGACCAAGCACCTATTGTTTACAAACAGGCCCTGTGAGCAATGCCATCAAAGATCAAAGCAATGTTATTTCTACATTTGATTATTTTCCGCAGAGTAAAGGTTATAAGCTGTAGACAAACTAAATTAAATTTAACAGTGCACGAAAATTTATCAACTCTTTAAACCCGCCACCGAATAATAAACAGTGTGTTCATTAGACATCAAGGCATTTCAACTAAGTACTGGATTGTGTTTGATTTAAATAGCAATCGCCATCAAATTCCGAACCTATATGGTTTCAAAGCAAAATTAAAGACCCAAATATTACGGTTTCAGCACAACTTAGAACAATAAATTTCCTAGATTCAACACCAGTGGAGTATTATATGAGGAATTTTTTATGGCCCCAGAGAAGAGATATGATGAAAGTCCCGTATCTAGTATATTAGGTGTACAATATTAGACCTTAATGTGTTTCAATTATCTCAATGATTCTCAACCATTTTTTTACCTATTGAGCTTTTCCTTTCGGTTTCTAATTTAAGCAGGTGAACCTTCGTAGCCATTTGATGTTTCAAAAACATCCCATCATAATTAAATATTATTAGAAATTGTCTAAAAAATTGCTAAAACTCTTTATACTGTATTGTGTATTGTAGTATAACTAATTTATTGCATTTCGTTTTAGTATGATTCGCAGATAAACTTTAACAACAAAATCTTATATGGATCCGGTTGAGAACCAATGATCTAAGCCTCTTTCTGAAACCTTAAGTAAGACAATTACTATAAGTCAGTAGATAGTGAAGGATTTGCAGTTTCCATAAGCCTGATCTTAATTGTAAAATATGGGTCCACTGCTTCGCCTGTCGCTGAAAATGCACAAAAACGTCATTTAGTCATTTTATTCCAGCTAAAACCAACGGAAAATTCTTCATCTGATTATAAAAGGAATGGAAGGGAATGTTCCAGAGGAAATGGATTCATACATGTTGGTACATTACTATTGAAACAGTCAACAAAACTATCATAGAATGTGTCTCGATTGCCATTGGATTCCTCTCCTTACAGTAAACATAAAGATAATGACATTGTGTACGTTATTTACATTATTTACATTCAACAGATATTGCTTCTCGTCTTGTTTGTTGTTAACACAACGTTTCGGCTGATATACCTTCCAGCCTTTATCAGGTGTCTTGGGGAAATTTCGAACCAGGGCTC